>NC_031773.1:8308968-8354608 GCF_001522545.3 Parus major
TTCTACAGTGGCTGAACTTTATGGTCATATTAAATGAATCCCAAACCTAAATTATTTGGCCTTAATTTGATACTACTTCTCAGCATAGGCTGTTACTAGTTAAAGCTCTACCATTCTTCTTTCACCACTACATATTTTCTGATACTCTGACATTTTATTTATTGTTAAATAAATGCAGAAACAGGTACTGTTGTTTCAAAGCAAAGATAGCCCCCTCAGATTCATGTTTCCCTAAAAATCAAAACCTTTTTGCAATCCAGTTTGTTATTGTAAGTCCTCAAATTTGCATTGTATGAATGAATCTCATTTAAAGAGCTTCATGTGTTTCCCACATTTCTCTGCACCATGGAGGCTTGGTGTAACTACTTCTTTCACAGAAAAAAAAAACCCCAGAACTTTTAAATAATCACAAGACTCTAGAAGCAGAGTCTTTAAGAAAAATGCATTAAAATTTTAAAAGCTGGAAATATTGTAATACCAAACAATATTCTGATCTTCATGAGACTTAATTATGTATGGCTATGTGAACAAGTAACACTAATTAATATCAGGGAAACCTTAGTAATTTTCATCAGCATGCTCAGTATTCAGTAAGATAAGTTATTCAAACTGAAAGAAATCTAAATTAGAATCAAAAATCTTCCTATTTTTCTTTCCACCTTCATTTTTTTAGCCATGAACCAATATTAACTTAATAGTATAATATCTTAAAATCAGCATGTTTTCAATTTTAATTTTTAATGCTATTTTTCACACTACAATCTCTACAAAAAATAGTATTCTATTTCAAACTTTTTTTGCTTATTTTCATGCTGGTTTTTTTTATCATTTTCTTTTGCAAAAGCTGTATTACTCAAGGCATAATTACTAAGTAAAACTGATAACATTGTAATAAGCTTCTCAACATTGAAATACTTCACATGTATTTTGCTGCCTCTTTCTATATAAATGAACAGGCCACTTTTACAAGCTTGTATAACCTTAAAAAGTTAGCAGTTCATGTTGTAGCAGTAAAATGGCAAGTATTGTAGTCATAAACAGTTTCAGAGCTTGTAACAGAATTAATAGGACAGTTAAAAAAGGCTTGTCTTAACAACACACGCATACTCTTAAAATAAGGCCATGCTTTCCTCATTCAAGTGAAGGCAAGGAAAAAAAATCCTTCAGCTGTCATCCAGTGTGCCAGGAATCACACCTGTTAGCCTGTGGTGAGAGAGTTCTCAATTACTCTGAATTACTTTATCAGAGTTGGAAATCATTCAGATATAGAAGTCAAGTCCTGTGAGGAGATGCCTCACTCCTCCACACTAAGAAGTTTCAGATGAATAAAATTCCACAGATCTATAAATACATCTATGGAGCATCCTAAAGACAAGCCAAGTATTTAATTAATTGATACAGTATTATGTCTTATTTCAATGTCCCCTTGGATGATGCATCTCTTCCCTGCTCTGTGTATAATACATTATTGGTAGGGTTATCAGCAATGCCTTTTTGCCTGGCACTTCCTAGAACAGCACCTTTTATCATCTGTTTATAAGTTATCAAGTCTACTTGGAATTAGTTTTCTTCTATGTTTGGTATTTTCACATCCTGAGGGTTTTTGGCAGAATTTTTAAGGCAATCCTACAAAGGCACACAGCAGGAAAGAAAAAAAGTGTATATTTTTCCCATTTAAAAAGAATCTTAGATCCCTAAAATGATTTTGCCACAAAAGATCAAGAGCTGAAGGTGTACATGGATAAAAAAAGGAAACTATGCAGTAAAGAACAGACCACCACTGAGAGCAAACAGAGGGAATAAATCAGGAAGGTCATACTTGGAGGAGAGGGAGAGCCATCAGCATCAGCACCCAGTGAAGCATCTATTCAAAAACTCCATGGCATCATAAAATACCTAAGGGATAGCATTTAGCTACCACCAGTCAGCTAACCTTTGGGAAATGGACATGGAAAGGGGACACCTCTGTCATTGAATGCTGATCCATACAAGGAGGATCACATGCTATTGATTTCAACCTGTTTTTCCCCTCAGTTTGCCTTACTTTGTTTTTATTTCCTTAAAAAAAAAGGAACAAATTAAGTTATTTACAAATCCAGAAATTCCAAAAGTAAGATATTAAAAGATTGATTTGCCCTTTGTATATGCTTTATATTTAATTACAAAACAGCTCTTCTATAGGTTACTTGTTTCTATGAATTGGCATGATATATCTTGAGGATGAACAGTTAAGGAGAATCAGGTAGCAGGGAAGATTTCTTTCCTTTTTTATTTGCTGGAGTATTTGGAAGATTTACACTGAATGATTCAAGGATTTAAAGAAAGAAGAAAGATGGTTCCTTAGTTTTGAACCTAATGTGGATTTGCAAGTGTTGAGTTCTGCCCATGAATCCCTTACAGACTTCTCCTTTTTGACATTAAGTTCTTGCAGTTGGTTAATAAGACCCAGGAATGTTCTCACACAAATACAGCAGTCCAAAAATGAGAGTAGTCATCAGTGAAGAACTGTAAATTTTCAGAACAGGAAATTCCTCCCCTCTGTTTTACATGTTCAGGATTGTATTAATTGCCTTTTGGAGATGTCTGACCTACTTCACTGACTATTGAAAAAGCCTGGGAGAATTGCATAAATTACTTGTCTAAATGCCAAAACACCTAAAGTTAGCTCAGATTAATTCCATTTCAAATGTCTTAAACTTGACATGACTCTTAAACCTCAGGATTCTAAGTTGCAGAAATGTTGAACAATGAACTGAAATGAACAGTAATTTTGCTCCACTCATAGAAACCATTGCAAAATGCCAAAACCCAAATCTAAAACCACATCCCAGGAATCTCAAAATCAAGGGACACTTTTATCTCACTGTCTCAATTTCTAGTTTAGCACAGGAATAATGATCCCACATCTCAAAGGGGTGTTTGAAAATGTTTTAATTGTAATGTTTATGGAGCTGCAAATACAATAATAAGTCCCAAAGTATTTCCCTGGTGGAAATGAATATTTCTTCTTCAAAGGGGTTTAAACAGTGGAAACAGACAAAGTATGTGTAGATACAATATAAAAAATATTGATTAACAATTAATTATTCAATAAATTAATGGTGCAATTAAAATTATATTTTTCTTGAGATAAAGTTTATTTAACTCTAGAGAGAAGCTGTTTTCTGACCATTCACATCTTATGCTCTGAAACTTATATATATGTTTTATCTATCCAATAATATGTAGTAAAGTTCTATTCAGATTTATAGACTTTCTCCACGACTAAAGAAGCACAAAGATGTATTTTTATAATTAAGTAACTCCTAACTGGTAAGCATCTAAAATCAAACATGATCAATCAGTGCTATAAAATTGCTTTTTTGATGTAAAAATGTGCACCCATGAAACTGATGGCACAGTTAGTTACATGAAATGAAATAGAGTAGAAGGATTCAATATTAGAATATCACCCACAGGCATTAAGATACTAAAAAAAATTTAAAAAAATAAAAAAAGTAAAATATAATATTTTCCTATGTTTATTTTTTATGTAAACTAGGATGAATGTGCAAATTATATCCGTGTCCTTCACCGATACAACAGGACTCATCTTCTGGCTTGTGGAACAGGAGCTTTTGATCCACTCTGTACTTTTATAAGAGCTGGACATCCATCAGAGGTAAGAAATTTATTTTACAGTAGTGATTCTTTTAGTCTAGATTCCAGCAAAGCCTCTGTGGTTAAAAATAAATATTTAAGTTCAGTTATTCACAGATCTTATATGACAGATATTTCCTTGAGGAAATGTAATGCTGGACTATAATGTAGTGAACAGACGAACTCACTAATATTTGAAAGTATATTATGGAGAATTATGCAAAGAATTCAAAAACTTTTTCAACTTAGGTCTTTTGGTGTGTTTTTTTACTAGATAAGCTGATATAGTAATTCTTAATAAAAAAAAATAATTTTTGGGGGGAGCTTTAGCTAAATCTGTGGGGGTTTGCTGTTTTTTGTTGTTTTTGTTGATTTTTAAACAACTTAAATAATACATCATACAGCAAAATATATGTTAGTTTTATGGGAGATGGAATTTCTTAACAATTCTTCGGTAAATTCAGCTTCTTTTTATTGGTCTTGTTCAGCAAGTCAATAAGAACATATCAATATTTTGAATACATTTCTTAGGCAAAAATAGAAATTTTCTGGACATCTCAGAAATTGGGATCCTTTCTGTCTCAGCTATATTAGAACAGGTTTTTTAAAGACTCAGCAGAAGTACCAATCTCTCATTTAAAATTAGTATGTAAAACTCCTTGGGCATCAAATCTTGGCTGCCAAAGGCACACATGATGACAGCTTTGGGAACTGAACCAGGGATTCCTGGAAAAGCACTTTGTGAGCTGGGACTTTATAGATGGAGATGATCTATAACCCAAAGATAAGGTTGCTTTTAACTGGCAGGTGTCAGGAAGGTTTGCTGGTTGGTTTTTGGTTTTTTTGGTTGTTTCACTTGATGTCTCCTGGTGGAACTGGGCACTTGTCATGAAGTTGATGCTACTGCACTATCCAAGAGAATTCTTGCTTTCCCCTATGGCCAGGAGCTGTTGTCTTGAATAAATATTAATTTCATATATAAAGTTTTTTTAAAGTGTACTCATAGAAATCAACTAAGGGATTTATTTCAGGCAAATGTTTTTGATTAACCTTTTCTGAGTAGTGATGCATACATTTGGCGAAACAGTTGGGAATAACATCACCAGAAGCAATCTCCAAGGACCAATCCATGCTTCATCTCCATCTGCTGTCAAAATGAGAAGCATCTCAGAAGTTAGGACTCCAGCACAGCACTTAGATTCAGAGTTGTATGAATTGCAGAAGCACACTGTTTTCTGAAATTAAGGAAGGAACTAGATAATAAGCAATGTTAAGGCAAATTTGCATGTCTTCTTTGCTCGTCTCACAAACCTCCTGCCAGGCTTCCCAGAAGAGTTTGAAGGAAGCAATGGCTGTATATGTAGGAACACTATTTTAGAAAGCATAAACAACAGACTAATAAAAATAGAAGCCAACCAAACAAAAAATGAGAAACATGATATATATAAGACTATGTGGCCCATGATCATCCCCTTATCTGTCACTGTCCTTCCCTTATTTTTGTTTATTATTCTCTCTTGTCACACTGAAGTTCTAAAATTTTACCCACACTGAAATCATGGGAAAATTTCCCTTTTTTTTGGTTATGTAGACCAACAGGAAGTATATTTTCTACACTAGTAGCTATTCTGTTTCCTGTTATCTGAAAAAGGTGCCATTTATATAGCAGGTTAAAAATAACACATGGTATGTGGTTGAGTGGGCAAATCATAATCTTGTTTTCTGTGAGTGATAAAGACATGGTGTAACTGCAGGAAGTGAAAGGACAGGATCCTTCTGCAGAAAACTGCAGTTCAGTCTCTGCTGATCTCTCTGGTCAGAGTATCCTCTTCCAAAAACATCCAATTACTGTCCCCTCTTTCTTCCAACTCATCTCTCTGCCATTTTCTCACTGTCTGACTGTCATGGAAAGGACAGTAGCAAATGAAACAGTGTTTAAAATACACTGTATATCTCTTTACACCTCCTCATGTCTGAGTAGAACAAGGTATGTATGAGGCTCATACATATTTGACCAGTGGCACTTCTCAGACATGCTGAGGTGTCAGGTGTGGGATGTAGGAAAGGAGGGGGCCCTTTATGACAAACCTCTGGGTATCCAGATACATAACTAATGCAGCATATGAAGGTAGATGCACACTTGCATATGGAACAATAAATCAGCAGTATCAGCACAGAAAATACTTGCTCTGTGGTCAGGGACCTTAACTAGAAGTTTCAATTTGTGCTCCCTGAACTGATGGAAGGATATGACCCTCCCAGTAAAAACTGCAGTGTTCTTAAGTTATTAACAGTATATAAATGTAAACTAGAGATGATTTTAGAGAGGCATTTAAACATAATAAATTTAAGCTTGATTAATAATAATTAAGCATGACAGAATAGAAGGACTGTATCTTCTGCAACTTTGCCTTTTCCCATTTACTGAGCAGGCCAAAGAGAAACCTGTTGGAACTTAACATCCAGTTAAGGCTCTGGATCTTGGTGTTCACTAGTCCCATGTTGCAGGGACATTTATTTTGTACTTGGCTTCCAACAAAAGTTTACATAGTCATCCATTTATGGATGATAAAGATGGATGATGAGACATTTTGTAAGGAAATGAAGCATTGATGGTTTTCCTTTGAACAGTGAAAATTTCCCAAAGCCATGATCACAAGCATACTGTAAGGGAAGTGATCTGGCATGGGTTTGTGAGGTGCAGTATAGTTTGTGAAAAGGAGCATTCTGCCTCCTGTATAAAATCTGACATACTTATACAACCACAAATTCATCTTTTCATATCAAAACCAGGTCTGAGCTGTGTCTTGCAGAACATGGAGCTCTTATCAGCAAATCTTGAAGCCAAATGGATATTTCCAAAAGTAGGCAGAAATTGATTGTTTCATTGGCAGATCATTATACCTTGGAACTGCCTTAAAAGCAGAATGTTTAATGTTCTTGAAAAACACAGCAATAATGTCCATTCCCCATCCATTCTCTGTAGAAGGTATTAATCTCACTGTGTAGTGATTGAAATGTGCTTTGAAAACTTTCACATGCACATTGTGCTATGATACATTACAGCTTCTTTTGTGTTTTCTGTGGTTATAGAAATTTAATTATACCATGCATTTTGTCTTAATATGCTGATCAGAATTAAACAAGAAATAAATATTGGTTTTATTTAATTCTACAAACTTTTGTTGTACCACCAGAGTATAACCAAATATATTTTTCTAAGTCAAATTACTTATAAATTCTATTATGCACTATATAGCCATTTGAAAGATTAAATATAAAATGGTTTACTGCATTCTATTCCAATATTGGTTTAATTGATCTCACTTTGGAATTCCAGGCTGTTCAGTTTCATAAAGCTGTTGTCAGTTATTATATTTCTAAAAATATATACGTATAGTTACTGCTAGCAGCTTTTTATCTTTTTCTGCTTCTAATTACTTTGATCAATGTTGCTTTTCCAAATTTAAACATTTCAGCAAAATACCCAATTTTTTTTCTGCCATTTAGAAATAAGTCACAAATTAGGAAAAATAGGAGTGCTGACTTTGCAGACAGAACAACTACTGGTGTTTGCAACAGAACATATTACAAAGTCTTGTCCAAGAAAACAAGCAAGTTAAATGCCAGCCAGTAAGTGAGTTCATTATCTCTGACTTCATGAAATGCTTCCAAATTTCAAAAATCAGTGCAGGTCAGAAAAGATTGGGTTCTTCCAGGGTTTTTTTGTATTTCATCCAGAAATGAAGGCAAATTCATTAAAAGCAACATTTTTCCAGAAGAAAGCAAGAGTCAAAGACCCTGCACCCCAAATTTCTCACGAGGAAATGCATATGCACATCCATGTACTCTGAGAGAGAAAATCTGAGATAAATATTCAAACCAGATATAGAAGATGAAGAGAAGTTAAAAAAAAAAAAATCTTATTTTGCTTTGATTCTACCAAATTGAAATTTGTCTCTTTTGTTGACTTTGATGCCAGCAGGGCAGAGAAGGGGGGAAGCACCTGCATTTAGAATTTTTATTTTGCATCTATATAAACTTCTCAGTTTTGGCAGCAGGTGACAAGTGCTGAAAGAAGTGCTTTCTGTCTCAGTCTATGTTTTGCCACATCTAGCTGCTAGTAAAAGAGTACTCCAGCACTGTTCTGTATAGCTCAAAATTCCCTGAGTGAGTTTTAATGAGCCTTAGATAAATCAAAGGATCTATCTGCAGTCAGGTAATGATTTTATCTTTATGAGTTATCTATTCAGTAGAGGAACAGGTCATAGGGGTGCTCTGGAGGCATTCCAATGATCCAGATTTCCTTATTCACTAACTCACAAAGCACTTTTAACAAGTCCACATGGGAGTTTCACCAAAAAATTCAGCTAAAAAATTGCTCTGCCTCCATAGGACCTGTGACTTTAGTAGAAATTCCAAAAGAAAACAACGTGCAGAAACAATATCCCAAGTTTTTGCAAGCTACGTGGGGACAAGATAGAGCTGATACCTGGAGAGGAAGGCATCTCTGCTTGACAAAACCTGTTGAGGGAATTAAATTTATGGGAAAGAAAAAAACGTGAAGAATTTTTCCTCCAGAACACGCTGTAAATTTTTAATATATACATGTAGCTGGCAGGGTGCCATTTTCAGTGCCTCATTTAACTCAGTAAACTGCCTACAGCTGTATTTCTCCACTTCAGAGCACTGGTTGACAAAGTCACCCTTTCCACAAAATGCACTGGTGGTTTTTGGGATTCTCCTCTAGGTGTTCCTAATCTGATGTATTCCTTATTATATTGTTTGCTCCTCAATTAGCCAAGTGAGATTCTGCTTATCAGGGAAGATCAGCTCTAAATTCTAAGTCTTTAGTCATGTTAGAGAGAACTTGCCTTTAGTAAGCAGCAAGTGTATGTTTTTTTGCTTGGAAGACAATTCAATCAAATTGGAACCTTTTCTTTCTGATCTACATTGCCTTTAATATATTTTGGAGTGAGGAGAAGGACACTTCTTTTTCTATATGTTCTGTGGCTCAATGCAAAACCAAAACAAGATTCAATTGTGCAATCAGCTTTCTGTTTACCCCTCCACACCAACCAAATGTAGGCAACATGAGCTCCTCAGCTCTTGCTTTAACAAACCAGAGTGAATTCACATGACAGTCACGAGAGAATGTGCCAGTCATATCTCAGCTTAACTTTTACATGACTTAATTCTTCTCCTCTCGACCAGCATGTGGTAATGTCATCATTCTTCCAGCTTTGTTAAGAAGCAAAATTGTAGACATATTTATATCTATTATTTTACAATAATAAAACTGTTTCTGACGTATTTTTATAATCAAAACAAGCAATGACTTGCCAGTTTGCTCCCTCTCCATGCTTGTTCCTATTACCTCATCTCCACACTGTTTTCAGAGGATTAAGGAGGAAGAACATCTGGTTTCACTGACCAAATAGAAGTGGGTGTTGGTTGGTTTTTCATTAGATAGAATGTGTGACCAATTCTTGCCCTGAAAACATTTGCTTAGAGACACAGTGTCCTTCTGCATAGGTGAAAAGCCACCATTTGGAGCACCATAGATATGAAGTTCTGCCAAGTGGGCAACACGTGTCATAAAATCTTTTACCAGAGGGCTTCATTTACATCCTGTGGTCTGCATGCCCACACCACAGACTTCCAGATTGCACCAAAACATCCATACATCCCACACTTCATTTAGATTAAAGCATTTCATGTTCTGGAAGTTGAATATTCATACATTTCAAGAGTTAGATATCAAAAATGGTACCTAACTCAGAAAATTAAATACGTGAAGACAACATGTATGCTCACAGCAAACAAAGGTGCTGTGCTGCAAAAGGGAAAAAGGGGTGACACCACTATTTCTCTGCCCTAAATATTAGCTGTTCTAATATTTAATTACTTTTAGTGTTAGGAAATAGCCACTTATTCATGGTTAAATTTTTCTGACTTCAGCTTCCTGTCATTGAACTGTGATATGCCTTTGATAGCAGAGTTGAAAAGGCTCCCACTATCTTTTTCACCATCTTTTCCTCATGTAAGTACCTATGCACAAAGATCAAGCAACCTGTTCACTTTTTTTGATAAGCTGAGTAAATACAACTCATTAAACCTCCTATCACCAGGATTCCTCAGTCTTATTTGTGTCCTTCCTGTGAACTCTGTGTAGTATTTTCACATCTTCTGGAAGTGAGGACACTAGAATTACACATGCTAGTCCATGGTGTGTGTACAGGCAAGGTCACTGCCCCACCTCTGTTTGAGATTCCTCTTTCATGGACTCAAGTGCTGAGTTCTTGGCACGACATCTCAATGAGAAATCTCTTTTTAGTGGTTTGCACTTGACCCACAGTTCTTCACTTGAACACAAAATTATCCCAGTTTACACACTTTGCTGAGGCATCTAATTATCAGTATTGTAAGGTAAATGAAGAGATTGCTGGTGTTGTCTGTCAGTGTCATCTTTAACAAGGTATCTGGGATATCCAAGATCCTAAATGAGGCACCTCAGTCAAATACATAAAAGTAGTCTGAAGAAGGACCATCTTCTAGGGTGTTCTGATGTACTTCAGCTACAAACTGTTCCCTATGCCAAGATGCAACACTTTGGATATGGTTGTATTAAAAATCTACTTACAAGCTTCTGACCTTTAACTCAGTACTCCAAGCAGTCCATAACCTGAGCTCTCATTTACTTTTTCTTATTTTGGCCTCCTCGGTACTTTTGTAAACTTTACTAGGAAAAACAATAATATGATTGCTTAAATAACTGCTAAATTATAAAGTAATTTTTCTCGCAAGAATAAAATTCAGGGAAAACTTCAGTAAAAGAGGATTCATCAATGATACCTTGTAAGAACTGTACTTTGACATATGTCAACTGTTTGTATTTCTTAACAATTCTACAATGCACATTGTTTATCAAATAGGTATATACTTAGTGAAATGCTCTGGAGAAAGTCTTGTATTCTGTAACAGCAAAGTTGTTCTTATCAGTCATTCTTACATTTGTAACAGACAACAGGTTTTTTGACAGTGTCCTCCATCCATAAAATGACATTCATTACTTTTGAATATTGTCCAAATGTGGCCATAAGTGAAGTGTAAGTTCAGTTTGGGAGGCTGGTAGAGTATGTGAATTGATCAGCCATATGAAGTGAATTTTCCATCGTGTTAGACCTGCCCTTTGCAAGATTAAACACAGATGGTCCAGAATGAATGAGAATGAGAACCCATACAGAGGAATAATAGTGTTATCCTGTAGAGAAAGAAATCTTCTTCCACCTGTGTGGTAATTTGATGGGGGTAACTGAAATATTCCAGCTCTCATTATAATGATTTTAAATTCTGCCACATTTATTTATGAAAGTATTTTTCTAAGTGACAGCATCTGTTGAAGTCTATATCATTGTTTGAGAAATAGACTTCTTAATCAATAAGGTTTCAGTATTCATAATTAAAACCAGGAAAAAATAAAAGTTTAGTTAATACTTTTGCATTATAAGATGCACCCTTAGTACTGTATAATCCTCCTGTGATATATGACTGAAATTTTTCTTATTTGACCGATATCTATACAGGAAAATGAGATTAGATTAAAAAGTAAAAAGAAGTGCTGCTAGCAATTCATCTGTGTCTTGGAGAGCCAATGGATCCACTCCTCTGCCCTTTTTTTCCAGAATGGCCATAAACATCCCCAGCTGAAGCTCTGCAGAAGTGCTGTTGGCTGTCTAAGGCTCCACACATGGAGACAGACAGAACAGGGTATCTGAGTCCTTCTGAAATCCGTTTCCAGTTTAGTGTAGCTGTTCTTTCCATACCCAACATATCTCTTTCCTCCTTTCCTCATCAAAGCCTAGATAGAAGTTCAAACCTTAGAGCTGCATCCTTCCTTTAAAGTTTTTTTAATGACCTTTGTCCCCAGTTGTTATGATAGCAATCATTAGATTAGGTCATTAGAGAAGGTTTTATTTGGTATTTGCTCTGGTATGACCCTCACAATCTCAGCACAAGTTTAGCCTGTCAAAATCATGGAAGAGGAAAAGCCTTGGTTAGTGAGGCTCTGTGTAAAGACTCTGCTCTTCCCCACAGAAATCCCTTCACTTTTTTATAGCAGTTGTGGACTGTCTTTACCTTCTCTTTTGCTTGGTTACAAGACTATATCACAATATACTGCTACTCAAACATTTTCATTCTGGAGAGCCTTTATGTGGTCCCTGTAACTTTCATACATATTAACTATCACATTTGTGCAATATAATTGGAAGTTCTAATGGCTCTATTCTTTGCCATAAGACCCCTAATGAATTCATGTGACCAGTTCAGGGCGGCACAAAGGTGTCCCTTCTAAAATTCTGACCAATGCAAACAGTGCTACTGAAATACTGTGAGCTGCTAAGGATAAATGCTTCTGATTTCTATGTGCAGTGTGGTGGGATCTTTTTTTTTTTTTTTTGCTTTTGCCAGATTTTTTTCACATTCATTAATTCAGGAAAATATATTATTTCTGTCACTTTAGGCCAGATATTTTGACACAAGTCACAAATTGCTAATCCTTTTGCAAACTCAGACAGCAGTCTGACATAGCTCCAGATTTTAAACACATTTTCAGATTGGAACCCAATGTGTCTTAATCATTTAACTGTGGAATAAAATGCACAGACCTGAAAAATGCATCTGAATTTTTAGGGAGGATTTAATGTCTATAATATTTTATGTACATTCATCCCATAGGGCGATTGATCTTTTCAGTATGTCAGTGGATAGTAAAGAGGATTGAAAACAGATCCTCAGAAGAAATACTACCTCCCAAATAATCTTAATTATGTCAAATAGCAGAGACCTGACTATTGCAGACAGTTTTTAAGGACTCTATTCCTAATATTGTATTCCCATTTGGCTTGGAAAATAAAGTTGATTGAATGCTGAAAGTATAATTTTAAAAGTTGGTAATCCTCTGACAATGAGAAGAGATTTTTTGCCAGTGCTTAAATCTTTTGGAAAATTAATGTTTGGATTATTTAAAGAAGATATTACATGAAAACTTCTTTTCCTGTTGGAGCATCCTTGTCTTGCTCACCTACATACCTGCATGCCCATTTTATGGTGACTTAAATAGGGAAGTGTGTTGCAACAGGAACTTACTAGTATTATTGTAAGTATTTGGAGGATAGGTTCCTTTATATAAACTCAATTATATTCCACTGTGTTTAGATTTTTAATTTTTCAATGGATTTGTTGGCTTTGTAGCACTTAGACACCTAGCTAATATTTGGGACTATATTTTTCTAATATATATAATCTGGCTAATGCTGATGCAAATTTTTCTTAGCAATAGAATTTAGTCTGCTTAATTACAAAGGGCTAAATAATATGAGACACCTTTTTAGGCCTGACCCAGCAAGTTATTTTATGCTGCTATGCAAGAAAAATTATTTTCCTGTAGATTTCTTTTATCATGTGCCTTCTTGAAGAGGCAAGTGTACAGATTAAGGCAGGTCATGGAGTTGAATGTTCATTTTGGAGACTTATATTTGAATTATATTTTCTGCTGATTTACAGACATGTTCTGTGATTTTTCAGCTTTTTTTTTTTTTTTTTAAGGGGGGAAAGTCAAGGTTCATCCTTCCTAAAGGAAGCCTCTGCACAGTGTATTCAGCGTGTCTTTCTATGTTGAAATAAAAATGTAAGGATAAGTATAAAAGAAAGAGAAGTGAAAAATACTATTTTGAGAATATACAGAACAAAAGAATATTTGGGAAAAAAGTAAATTTATATGAGAATTTATACTAACACCATTATAGTGCCAAAGAGAATGGAAATCAAGATGAGGTTTGCAAAGCATTTCACTGGTGTAACTGGATTTTTTTTCTTATGTGAGTGATTGAATACTGGATGAACGCATAGAAATTTTTTGATCATGACAAAAAGTAAAGTACAGTGTAAACTCCCATTTTTGATAGTTTAAGACTTACTTGAATTTAAAAATAGTGCAACATATATGATACTAGCACCATATGGCTTTATTAAGAATTTTAAAACATTTTTCATAGCTTTGCACAAGCAATGCACCTCTATTTTATGCTTTCCCTTTCAATTCACTTTGCATATGAGCCCTCCATTTTCTAGTTCTCTTCAAAAAAGTATAAATTACACAACCCCTAGAAATGGAATGAAACCAACAGATTTTGCATGTAAAATCATTCTTCCTAAGCTGAAGAACCATGACATCATTAAAGCTGAGAAAGAATTTTCTCCAGTGCTTTAGAGCAGTAGTGAATAGTATGGGCAGTGTTTAAAAATATACTTACAGAAATCTGCACAGACTTTCCCCATTGTACTCCAAATATGATTTAATATCCGGCAAGATAGACAATATGGACTTGTTAGGAAAAAAAAAGGAAAAAACAAATCAAAACTTCCACACTCCAGAAAAAAACCCACCAAAGAATCTACCAACCACAAAACTGCACAGGCCTCCTTTAGAGCAGACCATGTCAGTACTGTTGCAACAAATGCTTACACAGTTAAGGGTGCAATTAAAGGTTATGAAATTATCTCAATCTCCTTTAAAAAATGCCATTATGATATGTTTTACTTTTTTTGTTACATGGAAAATAATAAAATTTAAAGTGAAATAACCAAAGCACTAGAAATTCTTACAGAAAATCAAATTATTTTTCTCTCATAAAAATAATATCCTAGGAAAACACAACTAAAACCTCTGTATTTTTAAGTCCCTGGTTTAGTGAAAAGATACAGCTATTGTATTAATCTTCAGAATAGGGTTAGCTACTTTGCTGAACAGGAATGGGAGTAAGCATACGTTTTAAATTAATCACATGCATAAGTGTTGTCTTGACCCAGAGCAAAGCAGCACTTGGCATTAGTGAAAGCAATTTTCTGCAACAAAAGTTAAATTCAGTCTTTAAATTTTAATGCCTCTGATTGACCTTTCCTTTTGCTATTGTTTTTAGCCTACATTATTTTTCATTGTCTAAAATTATCAATTCATATCAAGTTAATGGCAAAATTCTGGATGCTTTGAAAATATCTTCTATTTCTTTGAAAGAATGTTATTATTTTAATATTAGTTGAAAGTTTATTATGTTTCCTGAGTTACTGGTATCATAAATCAAACCCAGAAGCCCATTTCTTTTCCCAAGCTACATGTAGAGACAAGTAATTCTACTCCCAGCCCTCCATATGTGCTTTTCCAAAGTTTTTACCCTAACCACTGAAAAATGCCCATAAAATAAATTGTGATGTTGAATTGATGGGCTGTTTAATCTGTGAGGAAACTGTCTGTTTTACTCTGACATTTCTCAAGGGATTTCAATGTCAAAAAATGCAAGGAGGGTTAGAATTATGGAATTAGCCTTGAAAGCTGATTATTAATGTGTAACGCTTATTTTATTTAAACCTGCATCCCATGGAAGCTGACACATCTTACACCTGAACTTCAAATACTTGCCCCAGTGATAGGAATAACTTATTGCAACCATGGAATATTTGGCATGCTGTCCTAAAACCTGAAGGTGAAAATCTCTCTTGGAGGAGTCATTGCTTACATTTTCAGCAACTTTTCAGACAGTTACATGTGTCTGCAAGCATTTATGAGATACACATCCTGCTTTATATCAAAACTAGTGATCTCCTCTTAAAAATTCCACCAAATTGCACTGAAATCCAATTTTTTGTCTACCCCCAGTGTTAATACTAGATTATATATTTAAGATACAACCCTTATTCATAAATTCCAGACAATGAATGGATGCTATGCATATTGTTTAGCATTTTCATCCTGCAGCTGTTATACTTAGCTATTTATATTTGTTAAGTATTTGTTATATTTAGCTGTTTTAATCACTTTCATGTTATGAATGTTAAAGGAGATGGGTTTGTCTTTACCATTGATTTCATTCTGGTTCTCAGGGAAATGATTAAGTACATTAGTAGTTAACTACTTACATTCGATAACTGTATTTTTCATTGTGCTGGTACAATTTTGTGTACAATGATGAAAAGTTCTTCCACATCATCCAGAAGAGTTCCCCTACTGGCCACATCTCCCTGCTGTGAGTACCAGTGGCATCTTACCAGGGCAAGACCAAACTGTGAAGTGTGTTTTATGATGACCTGGTGGCACCATGTCTCCTCCAACATCAGAAAAACTTCCAGTTTCTATTCCCTAGGTAGGAGAGAGTGTGATCCACAAACCCTAAACCAGGAAGTATGAATAATACAACTTCTTCAAGTATGCTTTCAAAACAATATTATTCCCACACACGATCACTTCACCCGAGTATGGTTTTTTCTGTAATCAGTTTTAATTTATTACTAATCCCTTGTATGGACACATCCTTTTTTTTCCTTCTTATTGTTTGGAAAAGTAAACAGAAAGCATGAAGACCAGAATAATCTATCAATTTTTAACTCTTGGCTTGTCTCTCCATTTATTTCTAAATCTTTATTGAACCAATTAACCGACAAATAGTTTAGTTGAGATCCCAGAGGAGAAATTTCATGAGTAACTTTATTTGGAATACCCAACTAGAGAATATATAACTTCAGACAATTTTTAAAAATATTTCCTTTACATCAGATTTTATGCCATTATGACTCCCAAGCACTTTTTCATTACTTCAGAAAGATTTTCTTTTCCTTCTTGAGTTCACCTCAGTCTTTTTTTATCCACTCCAAATGTTACAGTATTTAGTTTTGAAAAATACATGGTATGTGATGTTTGAAAAGTATGGAGTGGGACTGGGATTTCCACACACAGGGAAATATTTCTTCACTGTTTGACTTTTACCCAACAGCAGAGGGGGAATAGTTACCACTGATGTGCATTTGTTGCTGATACAGCATAAAACAATATTCATCCACCATCAGTCTCTACCCAAGACAGTTATTTTCTGCTACATCAGCTTTAACAACCAGGCACGAATATACCAGGGTTAGGCCAACAAAGGAGCTTCTGGAGAGGTGAGATTATGAATGAACACTTTGTTGCTTCATGAGTTTTAGGTCCATTACCTAAAATTTGTATGTTTTTTTCCTTTTTTATTTTATTTTACAACTTTTTCACCACAAGTACGCATGAAACAGATGTCCTCTTTTTGCAGGACTGCATTCTGAGTTGTGTCCCATTTTTTATAGTTCCCTAACTACTGGGAATATTTCTTTTTGACCAGAAGTTGCAACAAAATGACATGTATGATTTAGACAGCTGAGAGTGGAAGACAGGTACATCAGCTTGTCTGATCTGGGGCTTTGAAGTCACAGGGCTTATGACAAATTCAAGATTAACTGTTTTAAATTAAATGCACATAAAGTTTCAATTATTTGTCAGTTAGTAACTAAGAGCTCTACAACTTTTAACCCTCCTTATATATTTTTATTTTTTTTTATTTTTATTCTTATTCTTATTCTTATTCTTAATTATTATTATTATTATTATTGTCTTTCCAGTTTTCCACATTCTACTTTTTTGGTGATAGTCTTTTTAGGCCGATTTTTTACACAAGAGGGCTTAACTGTCATGAAGCCACCTGAAGAGGATATTAATTTAGTTTCTGGGGCAATTGCACTTGCTTGAGAATTTTGTATGTTGTAGCTTTTTTCTGTGTTAGTATTAAGTTAGTCTAATAGATATGTGAAAAGTCCAGTCTAATAAAACCTGATTTTTATGACTAAAAAGTCCCTTGTATATTCTTCATAATGTGTTCTGTAATTGAGAGACAGGCAAGTACTTCTCAGATTCTGGGGGATTTGGTTTCCTTTTGCATGTAATTTTATGCCTCCCAAAATATTTGCCTCACGTATTAGGAACATGAACCTGAGATTCTGTTTAATGAACAAGGACATTACATTTATCCAATATATTGATATAATCTGCATTTCAGTGGACTTTTGAGTAAACCTTTACTCAGAACTCAAACTACTAAATTATCAAAATATTTGCTAGTCACACACTTGATGGCTGTGTGGCATATTTTTTTGTCAAGCTTTCATAGCTTTCTATTTGCCCTTTTATTCTCCCAAATCTCTGTGTTTTGTGGCATGCTGTTCTGTTAATATCCAAATTAAAAATATTGTGATCTCACTTGATATTTTAATCAGACATTAATGGGCTTTTCTGTGAAAGCTGAGACAAACGTACCACTGCAAGTGAAAATTTAAATTGTAAATTCTTTCTCAGTCTTTACAGCCTTATACAGACAAATTAAACCAAGTTGCCAATATTTTTTTATAATGATATTCTGTTAAATCCACTGAAGAAATCAAATCTGCTCTGAAAACCATAACTAGGGAGTCATTCCTAAACATACCTCTATGAAGAAGATATATAAACATCTCAAAGGTATGAAGAGAAGATAACACAGTCTAATATATTTAACAACTACTGGGAAAAAAAAAATTGTTTAAAGGGGGAAAACACATTCCATGGTGAGATATCTATTTAATGTTTAGATAATTTGGAGAAAAGATAGAAGAATCTTTCCTCCCTACTCCCTACTCCCACAGAAATGAAATAAGTGCAATTTTATTGTACTTATTTCACTGATTTTCACTTTTCACTTTATTGCTAACTGATTCTTTTTGGGCAGTGCACACAGAAAGGTGATTTGTAGAAACCCAGAGAATTTTTGCTAGTACATCAGTGAGCAACCCAAATTATGTTTTCTCCCTAATGAAGTCAATCCTCTACAAAGGCGTAACAAAGTTAAAGCTTGTCTCTAAGGTCTGTGTTTCCTTGCCTGTAGGGTTTATGGTGCTCTCTGTAATTCTGTAATTTCTTTTTTTTTTTTTTTTTAAGGATCATCTGTTTCAACTGGAATCACACAAATTTGAGAGAGGACGAGGCAGGTGCCCTTTTGACCCCAGTTCTTCCTTCACCTCCATCTTAATTGGTAATGATCTTTATGTCACAAGCTTCACAGTCCTGTCAATCTGTCATTCTGAGTCTCTTTTTCAGCACACCAAAGTGTTGTCAGCCTTCCATTGCAATCTTCCACATGTCAGACTTAATCCTCATGGTGCTGCCCACATTAATATTACATTCCAGGAAGCATTAACCACAGCAAGGGTGTCTCACTAAAGTGACATGCTGAATGACATGTGCCATACAATTATTGTTGTGTAATTATGGAAATAATAATTTCCTGCTTTCCTTAAAAGCAAAGAAGCATGACTGCCTTCGTCATTTACACCACTTTTGTTTTCATCTACTGAGATTAATCTGAGCAACAAACACCCTGTAAAAATGTCAGTTTAAATGTTTTTATATCAAGCTTTATTGATTGCATAAATTACCAGTTTTGAGATTGTTTTTTTCATTTCAATGCTGCTTTCTAACAAAATTATCACAAACTGGTGATTTGATGTTAGAAGAGTTGATTTTATACTCAAAAGATATAAAAATAGAATTCAGTTGAAGTCCTGCCATTCCAGGAAGCTGTGCTGAGCTAGTGCTCCTCTGTGCCTCGCTGGGAAGTGTATCCCTATAGGACTGGGATCTTTGAAGCTGTGATATAGCAAACCATATGGGCTTTCCTCAAAAATGTTTTCTTAAAACATTTTGTGAGATGAAGCAAAGACAGTCTTGGCACTATTGCCTAACTGTACATTGACAAAAAATAGCCTGGAACAGCAGGTAAATGGTAAAAGCTAGATGGAGTTACGGAGTAGCACAGTGATTTCTGGGTTTAGAAAACATAAACAAAAACAGAGTGTTCAAAAGAGATTTAGATTAAAAGAAAAAGCTAGAAAAAGAAGTTAAAGATTAAATAAATTTTCTATTTTTCAGGCATAGAAATAGGATTTTAGGGCCCTTCTGATACTTACATTTGTCTCTCCATCCTAAAATCAGACAACTAAATTCTCTGATTAACTTCAATAGCATGGCTCATCCATGGTGGTGATGAATTATTGGTCATGAGTGATGGTTGTATTTTTACATGTTAGTTTTATTTGTTTCCTTACATTAACAAATTAATTAAAGGAAGGATATTCAGCAGTAATGACAAATCTTTCACATTGCAGCAATTCATCAAAATTTTCTTCATTTTCATTAAAAAAAAGTTAATTAGAGCTCTAATTCTTAAGTTAGTGAGTTAAGAAGTCATAGGAAATCAGAAAAATATACTGTATTTTGCCTAACCCTCCGAAATCCATGAAGCACAGATTGCCATGCTTTTATTCCACCCTTATTTCTAAATTGTTTCTACAGTTTTTGACAGATTCCTGTCTCAGCTTAGCCTGGGAACAAAGACTCATGGAATTGCTGTAGGTCTGAAACCTCACGGTCTAATCTTGAAGTCCTTCTCAACCTTTCCTCAGATAGAACTTAGTAAATAAATCAACCTGATCATGTTCCTACTGTGTGATCAATGTGAATTTTATTTGCTTAAATGGAAGCCAGATTGTCCCACTGAGCTTTAAGAGTTTGCCTGAATTATGGGAGGTCCTATGGATCCTCATATTTTTATCTGAAGGGGAAAACAATTAAATAAGCCCTTCCCTGGTAAAGGCTGATTAGAGTCTTGGAGGTCCATTGACAAAGACTTATAAAATCAACCTGACAAAGCTAAAAAATTTATAGCAAGATTAACAGGAGAAAATAATATTTTTATCAGATCACTGATACAACAGAAAACAGACTTACACCCCTTCATCAAAACTAGAAAATTATTTATTATTTAGAGGCTGTTTTTCTAGCCATCCATTAGGAAACTCTATAATTTCAAGTTAACATGAAATGATATTTTAAAAGCATAAGAAAATTCTTCCAAGATTTTATTATTTTATTTATTATTTCATATTTTTAACTACTGGAGTTAAACACTTCCAACACATATGAAGAATTTCTTAAGGAGTTTGAATTTCCATTTATTCTATTTTATTCTACTAACTTCTACTACCCAGAGACATACAGTTCACAGAATAAAATGCTGCCTCTTAGATTCCAGGGTGTATGTCCTTTATCTCTGCAAGAAGCCAACTGAAAAGGTTGGAAAACCTAGATGCAGACACAGTGAATAATAATCTTTTAATTGACATTTGAAAATGAGACAGACTTCTAATGTCAAATGCACTGAGAAGGAAGAGATGCTCCCTCATTCAGACAAGCTCACAATGGACATTACCCCATGACAGGAGATGCAAACTACACCATGCACCCTCCAGGACTGCTCTTCCAGTCCTTCCTCCAATGCTTGGATGTTTAATTCTTCTTCATGCACTTCAATTTTCTTAGAAAGTGAAATCTGCTCCTGGTGTGAAGTCAGTCTGGCCTTGGAGGCTGCATCCCAGAGCTGTTGGCACTCTCGAATGCAGGTTCAAGTTTAATGCAAACACATTAGCAAAGCACACCCCAGCACCTTCTTCCTCCTAAGGAAAGAATTCAAAGCCTGCTCCCACCTCTTCACCTCACATTAACACAGCATCTATACCAGCATGGCCATTGACTAACAGTGACGATTAGGCTAACTAGAACACTTTACATATCTCTCATAAAGTTTTAAGAGCTTTTAAAATCTTGATCTTGAAAGATCATTTACACCATAACCAGTTAGGACCAAATTTAGCTGGATTAATTAAGGAAGAAAAATAATTCCTTGTTCTGCATCTCTTTATGTGTTTCAACACAAGAGATAACATACCCACTCCAAGAAAACAACAATTCGTGACTTGGCTTTAAAATGAAATGTCTGTGCTGTTGTAAGCATTATTATAGGTTATCTGACCCACTAGTGAAGTAGCTTCTGATGAATTCCTCAATATGTGAACAGTCAATTAATTTATTGCCAGCATCAGGAAACAGAATGGAAGTTGGATGGCAGACAGAATGAATCAAATGTTTATGTTTAGCTCAACAGTATATAAAACTTTTGGATTATTTTTTCCTGATGAACTCCCTCATCTGCTTTCAATAGCCGAAACTATTTTTGATACCAGATCTTGCACACAGATTAACTTAGACCACACTAGATGAGAAATTAGTTTATGTCCACATATTCTTACCTGCAATACATCAGAAGCAAGTGGTGAAAAACTTAAATTACATCTGAATAGGCTAATATCCAGGGAATCCATTCCAAAAGTATTTTCTGCTTTTACAGTTTTAAAAGTTAGGTATTTGTGTCTTTTCTTTTAGTCTATACAAAAATACATTTTTTCTCAAAACAAAAGACAGAATACTTGAGTGACAGACAGAAAATACAAATATACAGAGGTATTAGTTTACCAGTTAAACAGGAGGGGTATTTTGTTTAAAATTTGCTGTTTTCATGCTGCCAAAAGTATCATTTTCTAAAATGTGAATTAGTCTTCTGATTTAGTTGTCATGTGAGTAATAACTGACAGTCAAATAAATGCATGAAAGCTGCAGTTTATGTTCTACTCATTACATTCTAATGCTTTATTCATAAAATAAATTTACCATTTTACACAAAAGAGACTACCAATGAATAATAGCTTTTGTTTTTATTACCTTCCAGTTTGATGCAGGTGGATAAAACATGCCACCTTTAAGGTGGTAGGAGCCTATTTATAGAAATCTTTTGTTGAAGTAATTTAATTTAAACACTTCAATCTGTTTTGCTTTGGGGTTGGCACCTAGGAATCTTGAAGGACTTAGAAGAAAAACCTTGTATTTTACTTTGCTAATATTTTGCTTTGAATAAAAGGCAAAATAAAGGTATTTTTAAATAGTCATCATTGAATTTTGATGTATTTGTTAGCTTGAAAACATGCTAGCTAAAAGGTGAAAAAATGCTAGCTAAAAAGTATGTGTGTATCACTTGAGCTAAAACTGGTCTTTGAGGTCCATGGGAGTTTTTATTTGCTTAAATAACAAAAGAAGAAATATTTCATCTTTTTAGAACGTGATTAACCAGGATGTTAACCTGATTAATAAAAATTTACCAATTTAACGTGAAGCTGAGGTTAGACTGGAAGAAGGGACGAGTAGTGAAGGGGTCTGAAGTTACTCAGCTGATTTTCACTGGAAGGTAGAGATTATTGACAGTCACATTTTTCAGTACTGTCCCATTGTAGTTCTTAGGTGAAGTAACCTGTCTGCTCACACATGATACTTACATGTAGTTTAGTAACAGCTCAGTGTAAAAAATCAGAAATTAAATTCTGTATGTGTAAAATATCTTTCATGTAACAATATCCGTGCAGGACTGGAACTTTCATTTTCTCCTCTCAGGGTCTCACAGGTACAATCAGTCATAACTTCTTCAGTATACAGTAGAATGCCATTCCAGGAGGTTATTTATAATATTTTATGCCTATGTCAAACAGAAGGAATAGGCTTCATTTTCAAACTTCAGAACATCTGGACTCACAGATGCCAATTCTGATCATTGGCAATATGTAATGAATCATTTACCCTGCACTGATGCATTTTCCAAGATTCATTATAGTTCTGAAAAGATAAAATGTCCTGGTTTGCATTACACATCATCTAAACTAAAAAGAATACCAGCCAGTCTGATATATTTTTCCAGTAGGATTCCCAAAGGCAATATATAGCTAATGTAACTCATTAATTAGTGTTGTGAAGATCGTTTAAAACAAATAAAGTTATAAAGACACTGGCAAATTCTACAGTTTAGGCAGCTCTGTGTTGTTTAAAAAATAAAGTTGTCTATTAGTATTGGTCAACCTTCACTTCTACAGGTGCTATAATTTATACTGACTTTTTACTTCACTTGCCAATATTTTATGCTAAATCTTGAGCATGTATTTTCCAGGTCAATAACAATTCTCTATATGATGAAGGCAAAACTGTGCTCAGTTCTGGCTCAGCAGAGATGTTGGAACTAGCCCTAGCTGCCAAACTATTAACTTTTCAGAATAATCATTCACAATTATGCATATTCAGATGCACAATTCAATTTATATGTCACTTCTAAAAGAAACAAAATTCACACATTGAAAGAGACTTGCAAACAAAATTCTTGCTTTCTGCTATAATCTTTTATAAATGCCAGCAAACGTTATTTGGATGTATCAGTCATGTTTATTTTGATTAGGGTGTAGGAAGCTGTGTTACTGAAGCCTCCACTCAGATTAGCCTTCAACTGGAAATAATTTATTTCCCTCTCCTTGTGCAGTTGAAACGTCTTTTGTGTTATTTTCTAGTATAAGGATGCCACCTAGTGACAAGAGCTGCCTGTTTCTTAAATTAAATTGGGCCTAAAAAGTTTCTAATCCCAGTCTGCCAGGATATGAAATAAGTTATTGTTAATACTTAATCAGTTAAGAAGAATAGTGCCCATAAAAAAACTGAAAAATAGAATTATGGATGACATTTTACCAAGGTAAAACATACCCAATATCACAATTTTGGATGGATCAGAGATAGGCTTGATTTTTGAACATATTATGTGGTATCTATATACATACTGCTTTTTCAACAGTGTGTGTTATTCAGTGTATTATTTCTAAATTTTCTGATGCTTGCTTAATTTGTGAAAACCATCTAAATCCTTTGAAAATAAGACCAAATTTTTGTTCACTTAAATTTTTTAAGAACTAATCATCACCACTTCTGGAGGATGGATGAAATCTCAGGTTCTGTCCTTGTGCTGGTAAATGTTTCAATGCTTTGAAAACAAATTATTGCTGGACCAGAGAAGAATAGTTCCTTTTTTTGTGACTACTGAGTATGGAATCCCCTCAGCTAGCAAGTTATTCCCAAACTGTGGCTATTCCAGGTGAAGTGGAACAGTTCCAGCAGGCTGACTGGAAAACCCCTCAGCCTAATAATTAGCGTATACCATATTTATAAAGTGATTACTATTGTGTGCAATGAAAGTAATATGTAAAGTATTACCAAACTGTTTCATTTTAAGGATTTTTTTTTTTAATGTCTGGTCTGCAGGTGGTGAACTCTTTACTGGTCTCTACAGCGACTACTGGGGGAGAGATGCTGCTCTGTTTCGCTCCATGAACCGCGTGGCCCATCTTCGCACTGAGCCTGACAATGAGCGCCTGCTGAAAGGTGTGGGAGGGAGAAGAAGCTAGAACCAGAGATGTTTCAGATGACTGGACAATTTCTGGTTTGCATGGGGTCAGACAGAGATTGCTATGCAAATATTAGTGTCAGGTTTTAGCCTAGTTCAAATTAAAATATATAAAACAGAGAATGGAAAACTGTCTTTTGTAAAAATACAAAGGAATATTAATTTGTCAATTGGAGGTATACAAATACTTCAACATTAATCTATTCCATGTTTTATAGATAGCCACCAAATTTTTTTTTACTATTTCTGTCACCCAGTTGTCCTTAGTTAGCTCTCTGACCGACACAGCCCTTACCTCTAGTTTTATTATTTGGTTGCTATTTGGTTTTAAGGCTTGAAAAGATACGGCAATATTTTAATAACTGGACTCAATTCCTTTTTGTTTTTTTTTTTTTAAAGAACCAAAATTTGTTGGCTCATACATGATTCCTGATAATGAAGACCACGATGATAACAAAGTATATTTCTTCTTTACTGAAAAAGCTTTGGAAGCTGAGACAAGCACTCATGCCATATATACCAGAGTGGGACGTGTATGTGCGGTAAGATCCTTTCCCTGATTGTGCCGATAAGAAACTAGAACAAATGATCAATTGTCCAGGAAATTATTATCACAGGCAGACTTATCAGATTTTACCAGAAGGAGGAGAAAGATCATGAGGAAAGACTTTGCTTCCCTGTACTGATCTGTTCAATTTCCCATTTCTCACTCAGGCCATCCTCCTGGTGTTGATTCATCTCCTTTCGGCTCCCTGGTCCCACACACAGGAATAAGATCTCAAGCAGCTGCCTAAAATGCACTTTTAACATATGATCTCCCAGCTGCCAATATTTGTGCTCTCTAAACACTGGTGAATTTTGGGTGCTTTCCTCTTCTAATAACCAGCTACTGTAAAGCTGATGAGAGGAGCTCTCCCATTTTCCCACTGAAACTACATCAGCTTAATGAAAGGAAAGAAGGAGAAGGTTATTTCTTAACATCTGATTTTGTTTCCAAAAAAAGTTTGGATTCCCCCTCCTAACTGTTGGGGATACAGCTTAAAGGATAGTTTAGAGGATTTCTAAAACTATTCAGCAAAAAGCAAGATGCAATTATTTTCTGTCACCTCAACAAGTGGTATTTGTCATGTATGCTCACCAGCATACTGCCCCTTAAACTTTCTTAGCTACTCATGTATAACTTAAAAACATCTGACGTATGAAAAGTACCAAATTGCAGCCTCAGACATTAATGTTCACAAAGCCACTTGGATTTCTGGATTCCAACCTGCATCAAGATCCAGTCTGGAATTCTCTGGTTTATGTCCTGAATATATGCCTAGATAGATTATTTTAATAGTTCCCACTACTTTTCAATATATCCACCTGGAAGTCTTATCTCTAGCTGTGGGTTAAATCAAAATCCCACTGACCTTTCTCTTCTACTTCTCCAAAACTTATCTGGCCATTAACTTGACAGCTGTATGTCATAATTCAGATTTGATTTAGTGAACACAAAAAATAACTAGCTGGTGATTCAAAAGCTGGCTATTTTCCCCAGCTTTTACATTTTGACCTGATCTGTAACAGGTTTTGTAGCACAGAGGCATCTACTCTGCGTATTTCTACTTTTCTGAGAAAAAAGAGATCTCTGTTTGTGAGAGGAGTTTTGCAAGCCTATTTCAGAGCCTTCAACAGCCACTTATACAGGTGTTGAATGCAAGGGCACAGATTGAGGATGCTACCTGATGCAAGTAGTACTAAATCTTCCCTTTTCTTGAAAGTCCCAACTGTTGCAAGTGCAAGAAAATGTGAGATGGCCATAGTGAGGCAGGTGTTATTTAAAGTTGTTGAAATTGTTAGAAAACCGTGTAAATAATTTTCTCAGACTTGCCCCAGCTGCACCAGGTCTATCAATAGATTCAGGGCTTCAATATCCAGATACATTCAACTAACCTTGCACTGAGCTCTCAAAGCAAAGCTAAACTTCACTAATGCACTCAGTATATCTGGTTTGCAAAAATGAGCAATAAAAAAACTTTACAACAGCTGTATAGCTAAAACTACCCAGGAATGTGGTACAGAATTAAAAAATTCTTATGAAACCACAGATCTTAATGAGACCTGGACTTGATCAGTGCAATCCTACTTGAAAACTGACTCCAGAGAAATAATTCTAGTAATAGACATGTGGTTTGAAAATGGATGCTTTTGACATTAGAAGATACAATGAGCAGCTAATTCATCAGAGATGTTTGTGCTTCTAGACTTACTCATTCATATTACCACTGGCATTGGTTTCTTTCTACAGAATGACATGGGAGGCCAGAGAATGCTTGTCAATAAATGGACCACGTTCCTCAAAGCCAGACTAGTTTGTTCTGTGCCTGGGAGAAATGGAATTGATACACATTTTGATGAATTAGGTAAATATCCTAGACAGCAACAAACTTGAAACCATGGAAAAAACATATACCTTCATGATAACACATCTTACTGTTAAATACTGCACTTGTATTCATTATCAGGGAATGGTGGTTAATGTTGTTTCCAAAGTATATGAAGTTCTACACATATGGAGTTCACTTAAACCAATTACTCCTTCATATACTGCATTGTTTTTAAATATTGTTTTAAAATCTGCATAAAATTAAATGGAATAAATGAGTAAAATAGGATTATGCTTTTAAGAGTCAGTGTATTTTCTTTTGGCAGGCTGAGAAAAGTAAGTTTTTAACAATAACATTGCATTTAAATTTTACAGAGGATGTGTTTTTGCTGCAAACTCGTGATAACAAAAATCCAGTGATATTTGGTCTCTTCAACACGACAAGGTAAACAATAGAAGAAATAATAGGAGTCATAGAGGAATGTTTGAACAGTATATTAAAGAGATAGAAGCTGGATGATACATATCCCTTAGCAAATATATAGTAAACAGTTTAATCTCAGTTCTATTCACAGCAGGCTTACTTTTTAATGTAAAAAACTTCTCTATAGCACTCAGGGGCTTGAAGTCTCATTCTGTGATTCAGTATATCTGGATTACAAATTAATTAAGTGTTTCTCAGCTTGACAATTTCCTATGTCAAAGTATATGCACATCTGCATGTTTATAAGAACAGCGTCTCAGAGCCACCTGTTTTCCTTTAAGAGCTCCACTGTAATTCAAGGTTAAGTAGATAGCAGCTTTAATTCCTACTAACTTCTTAGTGAAGCTTAAAGCAACAACTGCAATGTTGCTGGTGGCCTCCTTTTCCTTTCCCACTGCAGCATAGCTCAGGTGCAAGCACACAGGACTCCCAGCCTGGAAATCTGACTGTTCATTTAGGATGTAACTGGTAGAAAAGAGCACCCACACTTTTGCCACTTTCTCTGGATTTATTTATTTTTAATAACAAAAGCAAGATCTGCTCTTCAAGAGTTGCAGACACCTGGCATTTCCTACTGAATCTCAATGCCAACAGAGAAAGTTGGACACCAAACTGAAATTTTTTTGGATCACCTTTTGCAGTCTTCAGAAATAATTTCCTTGTAGAGACCATTGATGCTTCTTTAAAAAAAAAACAAACCCTCAACAAAAGGCAACTAAAAATAATTGTTCTTCTGGAAAAAAATAAAATAAAATAAAATTGAAAAATAAAATTGAAAAATAAAATAGAAAATTTTATCAGGATTGTTCTACATAAGGTGATCTTTTCTAACTAATAATACCAACCAACATTCCCACTTAATACAAAAAGGACTCATTTTAGGATTATTTATTTTAGTCAGCATTAGTTGGTTCCCATCTTTCCAAGCAAACAACAGTAGGAAAAACATTAAATAATAAAAACTGTTTAAATCACTAATGAAAGGCACACAGGACCTGAGTTGAGTCAGTTTTGCTTTCTCTGTGTTTCTAAATAGGTAATTTAGAGTTGGTGTACACCAGCATCAAACTTTGGCATAACAACACAGAGCTTCCTTGGAGAAATGTTATGAATATAAACACATTGAAGACTTTTAAAGAACTTTGAATAAATTACTTAAAAACACATAGAAAAGAATTAGTAGTGTTTTCTCCCTGAATGCTGTTGAAATGTGACTTGTTTTTAATTACATAACGCCAGTATTATCTCGACAGAATGTGACATATTGCTGTAATAATGTCTTTAAATTTTACTTCATAGCAATATATTTAGAGGATATGCTGTATGTGTTTACCACATGGCAAGTGTCCGAGCAGCTTTCAATGGACCATATGCTCATAAGGAAGGACCTGAATACCACTGGGCTCTCTATGAAAGAAAAGTACCTTATCCTAGACCTGGTTCAGTAAGTACAGTCTATTTTCCACTGCTTTGTTGTTTTTAAATATAAATTAAATATAAATATAAATATAAAATATAAATTATTTTGGAAAGAAAAAGCAGACTGCTGCTAATGTACAGACCTTCATGACTTCAGAGTCCAGGATGTACTTCTTTGAGTATCTACATACTCCAGCTATTCCTGGAAAAGTGTGGAATGGCTCAGCAATAGGTTTAATCAAGCACTAGAGCCATACATTTTCCAAAAGAAAATAGTGGGATTAAGTATATAAGATTTTTGAAAATTCTGTTGGGATATGATTTTATCAACATTTTGTAAAGGTCCAAGGGTCCCAAAATTAGAACTGCAGGCAAAAGGGATAGAAAGAGGCAGATATAGAAGGTGGGTCAAATGCATTCACTTTCATTCAGAATCATTAAGTGCATTACCTGTGAAGGAACCTCTCTTCCTTTCTTTCTTTACCATGCTGAAACTGGGATATTTAGCAAGTGTTAAAGGAAGAAAAAAAAAAACAAACAAAGAAAAACATCCTTAGGATGGAAACATCCTTAGAAACAAGAGAATCCACTGTTTCAATGTCAGGTGGTTCCTGTTTCTTTTTTCCACCCCATTTTCCAAATGGATCAAATTTAAATACTTCTGTGATTTAGACCAATGAGCAGTTTAGAAATGAGACATATTTTAATAAAAGTAACTAATCAGAATAAATGCATTTGAAGATAAGGAGAAAATTCTCCATCATTCAAAGTCCTTTGCTGAAGATTAGCTCTTTCTCAAAGTAATGGTCTGGCACCCTCACAGTTCATTGATTTTCTTTCAGACATCACAGAGTGAGATTTTACTACCCTTCAATCAGGTTCCTGATCTTATCAACATTCTTGTTCCGTACCCTTTACAAAGAATATAAAAATATTAAAATAACAGTGTAAAAAAACAAACTCAGAAAAATCACTTGTACTTTTTGTTAATTTGCTCACAAATTTCCTTATAAACCTTTTTTGTTTGTTTGTTTGTTTGTTTTCCAATGGCTATTAACATTTAACATATTAACAAGGGCACAGTTTAGAGGTCTTTTCAATGTTTGTCCAGTAGCATGAAGAGAAAGTGTGTAGCAGGCTGTAGCCAAGCGTCAGGCTTCGCATTCCAAACAATGTGCAGCATGCTGGTAAAGTAAATCCCACTACATTTCCTATCACAGGAGTGACAGTGACAAGAGGCAAAAAATAACCTACTGATGGGCATCTCTGAGAGTCAGTAATCATTGATCTTAGGCATTGAACGAGTAAAGAATAAGTCCATGAGGAATGAGAGTAGAGCTTAAAGCTAAATAAACAGAAAGGCACTGTTAAGAGTCACACAGGTTCTGACAGATTCTGCAACCCTCTGCCATAATCTCTGCAGGTTTTTTTTGGTTCATTTAGGCTGTGTTGCTTCTGGAAGTGACATCAGCTACATCAAAAGCAGTGTTGAGAGACTTCAGAGACAGCTGCATCTACTGTTTCCTTTCTAGACTACTTGATTTTATTTAATTAAAATGAAAAGCCTGTGAATGGTTATTTTTATTAAATCTCTCCAGGACTAGAACTTTGCAAAGGAAAGCTGGCAATGCCTATTCACTTGATATGCTGTGCAGTGCATGGGAAGCACAGGCTTAGCCTGTCTTCATGCTCCAGCTCTGTCTCTTTATTGCAAACAGCTGGTAATTCCATCACTAGGCTGATTGGACAATAACTTTTAAGTCAACACTGAACAAATACATTCCTGTAGCTATACCCAAAAAGTGGAAACAAATATTGCCCTTGACAAGTGCAGGAGTTTGTTATTGTCAATTACAGGTGACCACAAGTTTAAAATTACTGTGTCCAGTAAACATAAGGAGTATTTTATTTCATTTTATTGATTGGAAAATCCAATTTAAATAGAGAAAGGCTGCTACTGTGGTTTTGCTTGAATGGTTTCTTAAAACCACACTGTCTTAGGAATATTTGAAGAAAGTAAATGGTTACTGAGATATTTCCAGCTTGATCATAAATGGTTTCAATTAGACATCATGAAGCAAATTGGAAATGTAAGATCTATGTTCAGTTGGGAAACACTCTCTCGTTCACAAAGCATCCTAAAATTAACTTCTCTCTTTAACACATTAAATTATCTCTAATTGCACATTTAACTGAAGGAGTAAGCCTCTTTTAATCAGTCATTGACATAAAGTTTATTTGCTTTGCAAACTGGTAGATTGATCAGTGCAAACATTGGTATTTGAATCTAAACTGTGATATAGAATACTGTCATCAAGAGCCAGGAATTAGAATCAAACATAATACTGTTAGAATGCCTAAAATCTAGAATTACTGTTGCTGATGGCATAAATTTTAAATGTGTTTAGTTTCTTATGGTAATGCATTTTGCAATCAAAAAAATAATAAGACTGGAGGTTGATTTCAAGCATTAGTGTTCTGCTGACTTTGCATGGCTGTTTCTCTACTGGGATAGAAAAGCCCTTTTTTCTTACTCTGTCCATGGCCATATTGATTACATCTTCAATATGAATTTGGGGAAGACATAAGCACTGTAGCTTTTGTCAGAATCTAAAAGTGTTCCTCTTTATTCTGTCTTAGTATCCCAAAGAGAGATGAACTCCTTCTTTCTACATGACAATGCCAAGGCACTGTTCAGCATTTCCTTTGTTCTTGTGATTAATAATCCACACATGCATAAAGTACAGAGTTCACTATCCTAATTCCCCCTATGGTCTTCTGTGCTTCATTTTCTGTAGACTTTATCCCTGAAAACATTTTTCTGACAATTTCTTGGTCAAACCTTGAGGATAATGTGCATTCTCTGTTTTTGCAGTGTGCCAGCAAGGTGAACGGTGGGATATACACTACCACCAAAGACTATCCTGATGAAGCTGTCCACTTTGCCAGGAGTCATCCACTGATGTATCAGCCCATCAGGCCTGTTCATAAGAAGCCAATACTAGTTAAAACAGATGGAAAGTACAATCTTAAACAAATAGCAGTGGACAGAGTGGAAGCTGAAGACGGGCAATATGATGTTCTGTTCATTGGCACAGGTAAATAAAACAAGAAAGAATTTTTACATTTACAATTTAGTAAGTGGTTTTGTTTTGCCTTTTTTTTTTCTCCATGATGAAGCAAATCAATACAACATTTCTTTTTAGCAACTTTTCTTTTCATGCCTCTTCTAGTCTTCACCTTACAGAGGATATTAGTCATTCTAGACATGTGCTTCACTGTGATGCTAACATTATATAGAAACATAATGGTAGGGAAACATTTAAAGACTAGCAAGAGAAACAAATATAGGATTCCATTTTAATTTATTTTCAAAAAAAAACATAAAGATAAAGGCTGCAGAACAACCAGCCTTTTTGTTTTGTACCTGAGCTGAGACTTGGAGACCTGAGAGAAATAAAGGTGATATGATTTCAAATATATTCCAAAAATATCATTTCAAGTTATTGGTTTTATTCCACAGTTTCTTTTTCCCAGTTTTGGAGACAAGAAGTCTGGCTGATACCATTAAAAAAACCTCCCAGATTCCAGATTTGGGTTACAACAGAGCTCAAGGAAGGAAGGAGGAAATGCCCAATTTAAAAAAACCAAAACTGTTAGAAGTTTCCTGCTAAGTTTTCTTGTCTTTCTTCTATGCCATTTTATTAAAATATAAAGAGATTGTTTAGCAATAATTTTTAAGCATCCTCCTAACAAACACAATAAAGGCAAAATATAACATATACCCACACTAAGTTTGAGAAAGCAGAGCAAAAATAAATACCTTAGTGGTATTTGAAAAATAGAAAAACTTAAAAAAAAAGAGGAAAGGCTGGAACTACATATGACTCAAGTCCCATCTAATCTGTCTGGAAAAAAAACAAGGATTCTTACATTCACATTTGATCAATTTAACAACAGGAGTGGTATTACAAATCATTTTGACCATTTTGTCTAGAAAAGCAGCTCCAGTGAATTATTTTTTTACTAATGAAATTCCTCTGATAAGTACATTTCAGTGTTGAGAACATTAAAAAAAGGCATGTTCACAGAATAGCAAAGTCCTATTCATATTAGTGCTGTTTTCTAAGGTTTTAAATGGCCTTGGTATGGTCTTGTTAATGGACTTAACTGAGGCCTGTAAAACATGGTATCATGTGTCACTTGTTTCTGTACAGCAGATTTTACAGTGGGTCCTACATCTTTCATATTTTCTCCTTGCATTTCTAATTGAGACCACGTCAAATATTCTTGTACACAAGTCTTTTGTTCAGCAAAGTTGAATGCAAAGTGGCTTAAGTGTGTGCTTTAGAGCTGTGCTGGTTTGGCCCCCAACAGCTGCCTAGTGTTCTCAAACTGTCTGATCTCAGGTGACATGAAATTACAGCAAAAGAATTTGGGTTTTAGAAAGTCTGAAATGAAACCTGCAATCACTGCTCTGGCAAAGCTCCCATCAGAAAACTCCCTGTTTCTTTGGGCAATATAATGTTAGGAAGGGTTGCTATATTTTTTTTAGTCCCAGTCCAACACCTGCTGTGTAACATAACTAAGCAGAATCTTACAGCTGAGCAAGTTTCCTTAGGGTAGCAGTGCAGGTTAGAAAGGTTCATCAAAGGCGAAGTCTGAACATCAGAGCTTTCACATATCTGTCAGCAGGATTTGAAGAGGGACTTATGAAAATCAGAGCTCAGAATACAAATTCTTTTCACTGTTCTACTACAAAATGGTTGCTTTTGATGACATATTCTCTTTGAAAAATGGTGTATGACCCCAATTTAATGGTTCCTCTTTTTGTTTCACCCTTTGATCTTTTGCTGAACATTTTCCCCAGTGCTGCCCTGCTTCCTATGTCCCCTGTAAATCAAAGCTGACTGAAAGTAACAGAAGAAAGGAAGTGATATTTGCCATTGTTGATGACAGATTTTCTGATTAAGAAGAGCAAGACTTTTCTATATATAGCCAGCAAGGCAAAACCAAAGTGGGGGAAGACCAGATGTTATTTGTGTTCCTGCAAGAGTTGCAGAGTCATAGATGCTGATAAATCTAAGTCCAATGTGCCTTAGTCTTTTTGAATGTGCATCTTATATTTTGATTCATCTCCCACTGACTAACACCTTCAGTTCAACAGCAGCACAGTGTTTCCTCAGAGAGGGTAAGAATCGTGCACAATGAACCCCTGAAGGTTTCTGTGCTTTTGCCTGAGGGAATGGAGCTGCTGTCAGCAATTAAGGATATTAGTAGTTTCCTATCTAGCGTAAACACTAGATCCTATAATTAAAGCTACTTTACACTTGCTTGCCTCAATACACTAGGCTTCCACATACTCTCATTTATTTTTCTGAAATACAGTTGCCCTCCATGATCCTTTTGCTGTTCACAATGCGTTATGACCCAATGTTTGAAAAATACAATTAATTTTGTATCTTACAAGTGTCTGAGTTGGCTCTTATTTTCCAGGGACAAAGAGATATATATTTAATTTTCTAAGAGTAAGAATCCTCCTAAATGACAGCACAATACAACTATTTTTTCATATTTTTAAATTTAATTCATTATCAATTTGAAGAAGTCATTTCAAGTATTTGAAGAGCATATAAATTTTTCAACCAATTATAACCTATGCTTTTGTTTTGTTTTGTTTTAAATTTGTGTCCAGATAATGGAATTGTGCTGAAAGTCATAACAATTTACAATCAAGAGACAGAATCAATGGAAGAAGTGATTCTTGAAGAGCTGCAAGTATTCAAGGTGAACTGTGCTGTATACAAAGTATATACACAAGTCTTGAATTTTCTGCAGAATTAAAATATCAAAAAAAAAACCCATTAGAATAGTCAAAAATGTAATACTTGTGTGCAAGAAATTTTCTAATTATCGAGAAATTTCATGACAAGAAACCTTCATTTTTAAATGAAGTTTATCTAATGTCCCAAGTACCAAAGCAGGTTGAAGAAAATCAAGACAACTGCCTTTCTGTTTATGTGCTTGGACATTGTAATGTGACTTTTAGTTAGAAAATTACTGCATTTTGTTTAATTTTCCCTCATATCCAATTAAGTAGTTAAAAAAGTATAACTGCACACATAAAAATGTGCCTACTACAATCTGGGAAACTTTAATGAGATCCAGACAGAAGAAGTCCACTCAGAAAGAGAGAATCAGTTAACCTCTCTACAGTGGGCAAGCATGGGTCCTAGTAAGGCAGAACTCCATTCTCCTAAAGAATAACCTATGACTAAAGCTCAGGACTTGACATGTGATAAAGCTAAAATAATGAAATTCTCTTAGTGAGTATTCTTATGTCATGTTAGTCAAATAAAGCAGGAGGCTAACCTGCTTCAAACCCCAGGGAAAATCTAGTATCAAGAGTTAGACATTTATATCTGGTACCTGAATTTAGGCAGTGTAACTATTGATTTGTTGCCTGGGAAGGAAATCACAGAATTTGCCCCTCTTGATAAAGCTAGTTTTCAAAAGAGCTATGAGGGGCTATGTATTGCTCCAAGAAATCTGAGTAGAGGGCAGAGAGGACAATGGTAAAAGAAGGAATTTCTGGTATTTTTGTCTTATCGTCAATGAATGTTTTGTTATAAAGAGCACTCCACTTATCACTCTCAAGCAGGACAAAAGACATTCAGTGGTGACAAGAGTTAATGTCATGTTTGACAGGGAAATTGTAGTGTTCCTGTAGCTCTGATAATCCTGAATTAAGTGTTAGCTGCTTGTTTCCAAATAAACTGTTTTAAAGCAATACTTCTGAAAGTCACAATTTCCTCACATCTGTCTCGAAGGAAGTCAAAATTATCTAGAAAAGCTGAATATAATAAGTAAATACCAATACTATTTTACCTGATTTATTTTCATAGCAAAAAGATATTCTTTTCTAAGCAAAAAAATATTTCCTATTTTTCAGATGCCAGTTCCCATTATTTCTATGGAAATCTCTTCAAAAAGAGTAAGTATTTTACAAGTTTGAAATATGAGAATTGTGACTGAAATGTAATGAAGCTGTAAACTGCACAGAGCTAGATGCACAGATAGACAGGCAGATGTACATCATCTATAATGAGATCCGGTTGTATACGTGTAATTGTTCTGTATAAAAAACTTACAGTTATATGCTCTGTTTCTTTATAATGTATTTATGTTTTTCAATTCTAGTGTTAAACGTCCTTAGTTCACAATACCGTGCATATCAAAGCAAGTAAAAACCAATCTGTTTCATAAATTACTGTTGTATTAATCACAGTAGGGATTAGCTTGGTGGATATGGCAATTCACAGAAAAGTTCTTTGTTGATAAATGCAGACAGACTTCAGCCCCATGGGGATATCATGCAAAAAGAGCTTTGCTGGTTCTCCCACATACTCAGTTGCCCTGTAGGACTGTTTGGATCTGTGTTCTTTTTGAGTTTCTGACAGTTTCTGCTGATATGAACACCCAATTTATTTCTCTTGTGGGCAGATTCTCATCCATATCATATCATCGTATCATCTCAGCATGGAGCCATTATAAACATCCAAGGATAGTTATATCTTAAACATGTCCAACCATGAAGTTAGATATCCGGTGCAGTGTCGGTGCAGATAAACACGGTGAAACGCGAGTAACGAAGAACCAAAACTGCGTTATTAGGAGGGGTGACTGTGCCCCAAAGGCTTAGTTGAGTCTTGGTTTCTAATCAACTTGCATTTGTCCTGTAGGTAATGCACAAAGTCCAAGTCCTGTGATGGTAATTCAGAGGAGGATTTGGGTCTAAGTATTGTGAATTATTTCCTGCCTCAGTCTTCTCCCACAGACTGTGAAAGCAGCTCTGGAAACTAGATTGTCTAGCACTGCACCTAAGTGATTATTGGGAGAAAACTCAGTGTCTTTTCAGATGTTTGACTTATGTTTCACTCTCAATGAATTGTCATAGTTAAAGGGTTGTGTTGGCAGAGTAAAAAGGAGATGCCAGAAAATTTGAAGTAGCATTCTTCCATTATATCCATCTCCCAAGAAGTGTGCTAACTCTACTAATTTAAGGCATATCTGGAAAATCTGGAGACAGCTGTAAAAAAGCCACCAGAGCAACCCAGTAGTTGAAGAAAAAAACTTCTCATGAGAAATGAGAGTAGCTTTAGTTTTTCGAGACATCAAGGAGAAGACTGAGACAGGAGAGGAGAGTCATATATATACTTTTCTGTGTGAAGTGACTTCTTACTTTGTGTTTGAAGATTTTTAAAAATTGATGGCAAAGCAATATCAGATTAAGAAACCAAGATCAGCTTTTGAATGTACTTATTCTTGAAACAGGATACAATTTTCTGACACTGAGAACAATTGGAAATTGTTGGAATGTTGGAAAAATATTGGAATATGTCTTAGGGACACAGTTGGCACCAAGTAATTTTGTCTTTAAAGTCATCGGGAATATAACTTAGTTGAGCATACATGAAAAAATTTTGTATCTCGAGCACTTTCACTGATCTCTTTTGAACTTGGAATTACTGACCCTGTGGAGACTCCTTGCTACTTACATTTCCATATCCTTATAACACTGACCAGTCTTCACCAAGTCATGGTGATACAATAAAATATCACATTTCAGGTCTGAGCTTGTTATCTGCAGAGACTGGGAAGGAATGTTCTTTGATGTTCAATTGACTAGATATCAGATGCTTCTTTTTCCTCCTCTGATTTACCAAGACTTAAAGCTTTGCCCCTGCTAAAAGATAAAAGAGAAAATCTCATCTTGTATGTCTCATTGAAAGTGTTGTTAGTGTCTTCTGGGACAATCACATGCAGCACTTGTAGACAAAGAACTCCCCTCAAACAAGTATCCTAAGTTTTCTCTTCATTCCAGTTGGCAGACTGAGTTCCTGCTACTATCATCTGGTTTATCTCACCAGAAAAATTCTTCAAGCATTGCTGTTGCCAGCCTCTCCTAGTTTATCCCCTTAGCATCACTGAAAGTTAAATTTTTATGCTCCAAAGAGATATAGGGAGATATAATAAGGAGCAAGAACAGACTATCTGGATTAAAATTTATATATTGTGATAGACTATGTGAGGTGTCAATATTTCCCAGCTTTGAGTAATTTTAAAATACCAGATTTTGACAGCTTGGTTGAAGAGTAGGAATTATGGACTAAGTTTGGCCATTAGGATGAGCACAACCAAAGAATACTTTTTCTGATTGGCAAAACTGTGGAAGTGAGCTGTGCCTAAGTAATTTCTATTGCAGTGCACAATGCATATTTCTGTGTTCATAAAATTTACATTCATCAGCAACAAGACTTTTTTCTAAAATTCCTTTCAATTCAAGCTATTTTCCTAATCTATTGTGCTAGAATCTGAAGAATTAAATTGATTATCTGCCATTTCATTTGAAAAAGACATCTATGTGGAATCAAAAGATTCAAACACCCAGTGCTAATGCTGAAAAAAAACCCACCTGAACCCTGCAAATAAATATTAAAAAGTAGATAGTGACGAGTAATGTGTAAGGAAAGACTGCACAGCAACAGGAAAACAATTAAATATCTATCTATCTATCTATCTATCTATCTATCTATCTATCTATTTATCTATCTATCTATCTATCTATCTATCTATCTATATATTTTTCTATCTCCTGTGCACTGAGGGATTATACAAATCATAACACTACTGTGCATGTAAATATGTGACCATATTATAGCCATATCAAGACTTAAATTTATATGAAAACTCCCATTTTAAAACTGAGTTTGCCTATAACCCTTGCATATTTGAAATTCTTTGTTTAAAGTCTTTCATGTCAAGTTGGGGTTTTTTTGCAGATCACTTAGGTGATAGACAAGTGTAAAGAGGGAGGCATTGGAAAATATCTTGATGAAGAAAAAGAAATGTAACCCCTTGCTTATCCAAACACAAAGCTGAAACTTCAGAAGCGAGGAAATGCCAAAATAAACTTGTTCATTTTACCTTTCTGTTTCTCTGTCCTCAGTAGGAAAGTTTAATCTGTAATCAGATATTTTCCTGCAGAGTAACTCTGCCTCCCTCAGGTCACAGGCTGGAGACACAACCGGCAAGCAACGATTAATCGAACAATTTCAATTGTTGGATTCTTGGGAAGAGATGTTTTAGTGGACATTGTGGCAATCCTGTCTGGTGTATTTTTTGCAGCAACAGCTCTACGTGGGATCCGAGTCAGTCATAGCTCAAGTGAAGTTCCACCAGTGCGACATGTACGGCACAGCCTGCGCCGACTGCTGCCTGGCCCGGGATCCCTACTGCGCCTGGGACGGGATCTCCTGCTCCCGGTACTACCCCACAGGAGTGCAGGCAAAGAGGTGGGACCTGCTTCTGATACACTTCTTGCAAAATAACTACATCAACAGTTTCTACAGCCACACAGAGCACTTCTCATCACCCCTCAGACGTAACCAGACAGGGAGGAGGCAGCTGCTAATTCCTCAGCATAGCCTTAGAGTATGGCAAGGAACCAAACTCGCATGGTGGCATAAACTGCACTACCAGGAATATTTATATGACTAGATCTAAGTCACTTCATAATTATTTGCGTCGCCCTGTAAACCCTAATTTCCTTAAACATGTTTTCAAGTCTTTGCAACGTCAGAGACCTAGTTTGGTAGTATTACATAGCAAGTATATCACACTGCAATAATATACAACAGAATTTATAAAAAAAAAGCAAAGAAGAATCTTTTTTAATAGCCATATACTTTCACCAGCCAAAATAAAACCAGAGTTTCTGAGAAAGCTAAGGTTTGGTTTAGATTTTCTGCAGTGGGTTGAAAGGCAAGTTACCCCAGAGACAAGCTCTAAGCACAAACCTGATTTGGTGCTTTAATTCTTCCTTGTGGAGACTCTTTCTCTGTATCACCCTTCTATCACCTTTCACTCTTTCATTCAGTCATTTCCCAGGGACCCGTTGTCCTCCCTTCCCTCTCAAACATAGATTCTGCAATTCAGATCTACGCAGATCAAGTATCTAGAACTTGCATATTTTAATCCAGATCTTTTCACAAAAATTAGTCAGCTTTGCCACCTAGACAGAGCAAATTCTTATCTGAATCAGCAAAATTTTGGTGTTGCATAATTCAAATAATTATTGTGGGTTTTTTTTTTTTTTTGTAATTACCCGTTTTAAAAATATATGCTTGTTTATATTAGACCCACAAGGACTATAGGAGTACATTTAATAAATTCCAGAGAGAGTACTGAAAACTGGTGGAGATGGTTAAGTCCAAAACAAGTCATAATATCTCAAATGTATTGCTGTTTCTTAAGGAAAATCAGGAATATGGGGCTTTGTATTCATTTATTTTTCATCTGGCGTATTATATCTTTCCATGAACCTGGATGCACTCAAATGCAGGCTGACTATTGTCAGGCATACCAGACATTTCCACAAATTTTGTAAAAGATAACTAATACAGTCATGTTACATTTAGTAACAACGCTTTTTGGGTAAGGCACATTTAAAAGTACAAACGGGAAACACAGTCTGTGACTCAGCATAATTAAGAATCTCTTGGATTTACTGCACAAAGGCATAGGTTAAACCAAGGCAGAAACCTACACAGCTTTTGCAAGCAGGACTGCATAGGTTTCTCATGCCTTTTGTGAACAGACTGGAAGGGAAGAGGTGAGCTCTGGCAGACTGCTCATGGTGAGATGAGCATGGTAAATTTTCAGGCCCCGGATTCAGAAAGATGAGCAGCTATATAATGGGCCAGGGAGATTAATGTCCTACAGTATAAGTAGAAATTTGATTATCATAATGATAAAGCATATGGGTTACTCATCTAACAATGTAAAAGTCATTTGGGAAGGAAGCAGGGGTTGGTAAAAATTTTCCAGCAGCCTTCTAGCTTGCTAGCAGTATCACCATTTATGTTGTGCAGGCTACTTTTTGTCAAAGATGAGAGAAACTCACTGAGGCCTGGACTCTGTTGTACATATTTCTCTCCTAAGACAATTTCCAGAGCAGCAGCTTTTAAGTTCCCTGAAAGCCCATTTATCCAGGGTGGAGTGATAGGACAGCACCCCAGGCACCTTCCTGTGCCTTACCTCCCCAACATTCACCAGCTCAGCCTCTCTAAGAAGAAAATACTGCTGCTATCTTGCTCCTTCTCTTAAGATAAGCTCTGTAGCAGTGGAGAAGGGATTTGCACTCAATTGAATGTTCTTGAAGTCTGCAAAACTTGTTTTCCATATCAGAGTTTGGGGGACAGACAGCAAGACTAACAGTGTTGAGAGGCAGGAATGGCATTTGCTTTGTTCACTTTAGGTCACAGCTGAAGCTCAGAGCATTTCAAATTTAAGGCCTTACACTAACTGTGTGGTACATGGAGAGGCAGGGAGAGGGACTAGGGACATGTGTATAGAAGTTGGTTTAGGTTGCTTCCTGTCAGGTATCATGTGAGGAGTACTACAGGAAAAGGCAGGTCCTGGCAGACAGCGTGGAGTTTTCTGATACCAGGTGGCACTGAGTAGCTGATAACCCTGACATGGCTTAATTTGACTCCACACAGAATTAATGCCACACCCCAGGACATCCATGTCTTAGTCTGGCCTTGTCTCAGGGCTCCAGATTTCTGCTCAAGCTGTACATGGTAATACAAATAATGTGAGTGCAAGGGACATTGGAGAGCACTTGTTTCTCCTCTTCCTGGTGTCTGTCCTTCATTGGAGTCATGGAGTTGTGCCTTATATTGCAATATGCTTGAGCTGACCCTAATACCACCTGTCTCTGGCCAAATGTGGCCTTCATGATGTGCATTTAGGTGGGCTTTTGATTTGTAAGAGCTTGGATAAGTGCTGCTCAGAGCTCTTTTTAATTCCAGTCCTACTGGTGAAGAGTTGAATTGGGGCAGGGATGTACAATGTGTCCTCCACACTTTGATCCAAATGCTGTCTGCTTTAGATCCTGATGCCTCCAAGGTACAACAAGTGCTTAGAGAATCATTAAGTAGTAATCTGTAAACTAAGGCATGTAACAGATTTAGAGAGAACTGAAGCATAAATACAAAAACACTATGCTTGGCATCTGGTACTAATTTTTAAATTGTGAAAGTCTGTAATTCCTTGTGAATATATATCTTGGACAACTAATTAAATGTAATTAAATTAATTAAGGAAAAATTATAAAAACTGAGTCCAAAATCACATATCTTGATGCTGGCAGCACAGCACACCACAATTTTGTGATAATTACAGGTGTATGGCTCCTGAACACTGCAAATACCTCATATGGCAGAGAGAATTTCTATTGCATTCAAATTTCATGAAGTGCACTTGAGAAAGCAGAGGTGCAGGACTTAAATGCTTTAGTTCACTATTAGCTCTGCAATCTGATTCAGGCAGGTTCAATTTTTAGCTAAACAAGCTCTAAATTCTACAAGTGAGATTCTTTGCTGTTCCAGCTCACCATCCAGACTGAAAAAGTTCTGAAGTAATTTAAAAATGCCTTTGAATTTGGTAGGCATAGTGTGATTCTTTAGCTAATTTTTAGAAGCTGACAGTCTCTCCCCTGCCTCCTCTCCCTCTCTGGCTTTTTTCTCTATCACCCACTCCACCAGTAAGCACACAGCCTACTGATAAACCTATGTAAACCACAGTGGTGCCTTTTCTTCCCAAGACTTTTTGATTTTGCCTCAAAAATTCCTGGGAAATAATAAATAAAAATGAAAATTATGTTAATGGTAATGATGATGATGACTGTATTGTTTTATTGCAGATCATTTTTACTAGTTTCCTGAAAGCACAGAGTTGAGGGCTGAAATCTAAATTAATGAAGTTATAGATTGCAAAAGATACTTCCCTACATTCAGTACATTTGTTAATCATTGAAAATTGTTCCATAATGTAATTTATCTCAGGGATTGTCTGATACTCTATTATTCACATAATTCTGAGTAAAATAATTTCTGAGAACAAATAAAATAATACCAGGCTTATGTCGGTATTTGTGAAATGAGTTTATCTCCCAGCATCTTCCTCTCTTTCAGCACCTGTCTCCATTTTTTTCTTCTATTGGAGAAAATAGCAAGTGAAGCACTGATAATTGTGTCTTCCCCAGTCTTCACAGTTGCAACAGTAAAATTCCATCAAACAAACATTTCTTTTTCTTTAATGATTCTGACAACTGGAGAAATAACCTTGTCTTACAGAACTAGGATTTTTTTAGCTTTACAATGATCTTAAGGAACTGCTGAGTAAATAGAACATGCCTGCTACCTGTCCTGTTCCTGCTAGATAGGGCTGTTGGACCTGACAGCAGCAGAATGGTCTTGTTTGTCTTGTTTAAAGGCTAATGCATATCCTATAGTGTTTATGTATATTTGTGCAGGAGAATGTCTCTTCTGAGTAATCGACATACACAGACTTGCACAAAGCTGGTGACAGCATTTATCAACACTGACACTACACATTGCAATGACAACACCCAGGGCAGAATAAGGCCCAGCTGCTAGCTCAGAATTTCTTTTTCTTTAATAGGATGCAAGTACTAGCATTTCTCCCTAAAAGCCCAATGCACTCTCCACGGAAATTCCACACGCCCCTGAAAGAACAATGGAAAACCAATGGTTCTCTGAATATCAGTGGAGGTTAAAGCTGTGACCTTGGCCCACCAAGAACACTGGATTAGGAGTTCATGTGGGTGACAGAACTCAGAAAATAATCACTGTCTACAGCCAAATTAAAAATTAAATGAGTAACATCCATGAAAAAAAACCCTTGAGATGGTATAAATCTAAATAGTTTCTGTAAATTCTATTTGTGGCAAATTGAAATTTTGTCTTTTGGGTTCACATAGAACTGGAGAATAACCTTATTTCACTAGTAAATGCAAAGAACAACAGAACTCTTTGGCTTTGTTTGTTTCTAATAGAATTTATAATGTACACATACCTACTGTGTAAGATTTGATGCACGGCACGTTTCTGCTGTTAATCTGTTATGTATGGCATTGGCAATACTGTGTAGAATTACTCTTTATGCAAATATAGAAGAGGAATCCTTAGAAAAACTAAATCTGAGGTTGTTGGACATACAAACATAGCAAGATACAGCATTCCAGTAGACTCTTTTACTTCCCAAGTAAACAATCCTAATTTTATTTATCAAGAAAGTCAAAGAAAAACAATGCTATACAAAAGCACAATTCTTCTGGGAATGCACCATATAATCATGGTTTTAATGGGTTTTTTTTCTGTAAATGCAATAAAAATCTCAAACCTTAAAAGTCAGAATGATTTTTCTTTCAAAAGTACTTGTATTATTTCCAGGTCAAAACCAGGGCTCACAGGTTCTGACCACAATTCTGCCACCAGTTCACTTTCTAGGCGTGGGCATTCATGAATGTGTCTGTTTCCCTGTTGAGAAAAATGAGCTCAGTAACTGTCTGCTACAAAGGTGAAATAAAATAAAGTATTTCCTCCACACCTTGAGATTCTCAAGTGAAAAAAAACATAAAACAACAACCACCAAAAAAAACCAACCATGAGACTGAAGGAGAAAAGAAGTACCATTCACATACACAGGAAAGTGTTCTAAAGTAAAAAAGGAAAATTTCCTTCCTTTGTGGAGAGAGAGAGAGAACCCAAAGACAGGTTAAAGGTCCCTATGTCTGAATGTTACCTGTTGGTTCAAAGGATCTTGTTTAAGTATTTATAACATCAGTATAGTTATATATAAAATGGACACAAAATTCTCTTCTCCACACGTGTGTTTCTTTTTTCAGACACAACTCCCAGTAGGCTGAGTAGAGACAAAATACTGATTTATAAATGAGTACTTCTCACAACAATGGTAAATTGTTAGCAATCAAGGTTTAACTCCTTAAGTGTTTAATGAATGCTAGTTTAGCATAAACCAAACAACATGGAAGGTAAACATGTTCTCTCAAATAATCCCACTTTTTCCCCTCCAGACGTTTCCGCAGACAAGATGTTCGGCACGGAAATGCAGCGCAGCAGTGCTTTGGCCAGCAGTTCATTGGTAATCTATTCACACATGTACAAATTGCTTGTAAAGGTCTGGAACAGCCAGCACAGAGTTTGCCAAGAGCATGAGCCAGCCCATGATCTCACCTGCTGGCTTTCACTGCCATGTTCCTATAATGTTGTAAGAGCCATGGGGCTGAGCCCTGCCATCCAGGTCTAACAGTGACTGTCTCACTGGCAGGTCAGGTGCATCCCAAAATGTTCACGTGGTCCTGCACCACTGACATTCAGACTAAAGATGTGGAGAATGCATCCCAATGGCTTCCAACAGAAAAAAAAAGCAGAAATGACTCAGGGATAAGAAACTGCATCCTGAAATGTGTATGAAGTAGTCCGGACACTTAGAATTAAGCACTAACATAAGTAGTGACATGACAGAAAAAAATTGTGTATTTATAATCAAGTTTTCTCTTATAAAAAAAGAGAGAGTATTGTGACTAATGTTGTTATCCAAACCTTGGAAAGTGAGGATTTCAAACATGGGTATTGGGAACAGCAAAACAGAAGAAAAACAGTTGCCTGGACATCCTCAGTACTTTGTAGGATAATATACAATACATTTATAGAAGAAAAAAGTAAAAGATTCTTCTAGAATAATATCCAGAGAAACACTCTATTAAATATTATATTATATTATATTATATTA
>NC_031773.1:8354660-8371667 GCF_001522545.3 Parus major
TATTATATTATATTATATTATATTATATTATATTATTATATTATATTATATTATATTATATTATATTATATTATATTTAAATAGTGCATACAGAAATATATATACAATATATATATAAATATTTTTATTTTTTTTCCTTTTTTATCAGAGAAAGCTTCATTAAAATTGAATTCCTTTGGAAGATATTGTATGTTTTGGAAAAGTATATTCCAATATTAAGTGCTAATTCTTCCACAAGTTTGAAATACAGCAGAGAAATCACAATTATATAAAACAGTGCATTTTTTTTAGGATATAAAGCTATTTGTGCTTAGGAGTTTTTCTTACTATTATGAAATAAGATTATTTCATTTATGAGGCAATTGGTATCATCCAGTGTAACAACTGGTTTATCTTCCTCCAGATGTTTTGTTGGATTAAAAACCAGAGTTAAATTTTGATTTAATTCCTTCACCTTGTTTTTATTAGCACCCTTGGACCCAAAATGTACATTCAATTTACACATGTATAGCATGGATATGTATAATATTGGTTAGAGTATTTATAGCATCATTCTGTAAGCAGTTATGTGCTGTTATTACCCCTAAAAAATTGAATTTTTTATTATATTTAAACATGTTTTGAATCCTCCTCTTTCACTGAGTGAAAATGAAATTAACTATTCATAAGAACCAGGCACAAGCAATCACAAGTGTGAAAGGCTGAGATCTGTTTCTCTATAATCTTAAGTGAGTCACAGCACAATTTGGTCAGATGCTATGAAAGCTTGGGATGATAGGAAAATTCATTTATCAGGTCAGATCTTCATTAGACATTACTTTTCAGCCACTGTCTGGTTGGATCTGAATTAAGCTTCACTCTTTAAAATAAATATACCCTGAACATGGAGTGTAACAAGTACGTGGAGGGACACATTTTTGAAACATTTATTTCCCTTCCAGGTGAAGTTCTGGAGAAGACTGAGGAGCGACTTGTTTATGGAATAGAGTACAACAGCACCCTTCTGGAGTGCACCCCTCGGACCTTACAAGCAAAAGTCATCTGGTTTGTCCAGAGAGCACATGAAACTAAGAAGGAAGAGGTAAATATACTTTTAGAATGACTTTATTGCAATAAAAGAACCTGTTGTTAGAAACATTATATCTTAGTTGAATTTTTACTGCCAGTTGCTGAAATTGAACTGGGTGTCAGGGAAAATCACCATGTTCATCTGGTCTGAGAATTTCACCTGGTGTTTGCATTCAACATCTTGAATGCAGATGTTAGACATGTAGTGAAGCTAATTTAAGATCTCAAAACAAAGGAAAATCCATCATTTCTCTTGGTATGTTTTTGCAGGGGTGAAATGTGTATTATTTCCAGTGTCTAGCTTAACTTCTATTCATTCTTGCTTCCTCACTCTTTTATTACAGAATTTTTTGCAAATGAGTATTAGTGGATTCTCTGCCTCTTTTACATGTATTTTACCATTATGAAAGTGCTTCATAAATGCTATTGTATTTATTCCTCAATATCTCTCTGATACACATCACTGTGGCTATCACTAGAGTGTAGATATGTCACTACAGGGACTGGTAAAATCGTCCCCTTCTTTCCTATAAGCCCCCTTTAAGTACTGAAAGGTCAACATAAGGTCTTCCAGGAGCCCCCTCTCCTCTTGGCTGAGCAACCCCAGCTCTCTCTTTCTTCACAGAAGTTCCCCATTCCTCTCTTCATTTGTGTGACCCTCCTCCAGTCCCACTCTCACAGGTCCCTGTCTCTGCCATGTGCTGAGGGTCCCAGAGCTGTTTGCAGCACTCCAGGTGGAGCTTATCAGAGCAGAGTGAAGGGAATCACATCCCTTGACCTGTTGGCCACATTTCTTGTTATACAGCACAGGATACAGATGGTTTTCTACAAGTGGACATGGCCAGCTCTCATCCAGTTCCTCATCCCTCAGTGCCCCCAAGTCCTCTTCAGGACTGCTTTTGATCCTTTCATCATTCAGTACTTCTGCTTAAATTCATCACCTTACTGTTAAATGAGAAGCTGAGGATACTATTTCCCTGGACATGCTGCTGCTGAATTAGACAGCTCAGTGCTCCCTGCTTGCCAGCCTCTGTGAATGTCTCGTAGTCAATAGTGCTGCCTTCAGGAGCCATAGGAGGAGCTCAAACACCAGACTCAGAACTGAGGCTTTAAGATCTTAGTGGTCCTGCAGTTAGATATGCAAATACTTTTATGAATGTCTCCTCAAAAGCATACCAGTCTATAAGAGAATTCACAGGGATCCTTATCACAGGTCATCTGGCAAATGCCCTTTTGTTTTCCACCCAGTAGATTATTTGCATGTTTCTAACTTATTTCCCTCTGCAATTAAAACAGGAATCTGTCTGCTTCACTACGTTCTTCCATGCTTCCCAGATTCAAGTAAATATTTATGTTATTACAAAAACACTGTGAATTAAAAATCTGTAGATCTCAAATATTCCTCTAAAAATTTAATATCACAATCATGAAAGTACATTTCAGAAATAATTGCATTGGTTTAATGTAATAGCAAAGGCCTGTGCTCTATAACTGCATTTTATGGGGTTTTTTTCAGGTGAAGACCGATGATAGAATAATAAAAATGGACCTTGGCCTTTTATTCCTGAAGCTGCATCGACTGGATGCAGGGACTTATTTTTGTCAGACAGTAGAACACAGCATTGTTCACACTGTCAGAAAAATCACCCTGGAAATCGTGGAGGAGGAACGTGTAGACGAAATGTTCAATAAAGACTATGAGGAGGAGATCCCTCACAAAATGCCATGCCCAATGCAGAGCAGTATACCTCAGGCTTCAAAGCCATGGTATAAGGAATTTCTTCAGCTGATAGGTTACAGCAACTTCCAGAGGGTGGAAGAATACTGTGAAAAAGTGTGGTGTACAGATAAGAAGAGAAAAAAGCTGAAAATGTCTCCATCCAAGTGGAAATATGCCAGCCCTCAGGAGAAGAAGGCAAGGATCAGGCCAGAGCATTACCGGTTGCCCAGGAACATAGCTGACTCTTGATGGACAAAATCCATCCACTGTTTCTGAGCAAAATTTTATTTGGACTTAAGAGGGAGAAATCATTCCTGGTTTGAGTAAATTTCACAGGTTTATATATGTAAAATATTGGGACTGAAAGCAAAAATGCTATGGTAAGTTATATTGTACACTCATGATGACTGTTTAGAAGCATTTTAAACAAAATCTTCCCAACTATCTGGTTCTAAGTAAGTAAATCCAATCAGAGTTCTGCATTAGGGAGGATGTGACAATCTTCAGATTCTGAGTGCTTGAATCAGTTTTCTGTGCGGATCGTGCTTGCGCTGTATATTATTGCACATGATGGCATATTTAACAAATCCAAATAGCTAAACATTCACAAGTGGATGAAAAGTATAACACATTTCTTTGTTTCACAAATTTCTCATGCTTCTGGAATCAGCACATCTTAAGACCTTATTCTTTTTGGTTGTGACCTGTCTGAGTTCATTGCTGAGAGCAATGAGTTGTGTTAATACAGTGTACTTCTACTTCTAAAGATAATGAAGGGAAATCCTATTTATTTACCACCAATTTTTTTTCAGTATCAGCCATTTATGAAGCGCAGTGTGCTCCCACAGCTAAATATTATTGCCTAGTAACTTCATGTAAGCCACATGCATGCTGAGAACACAGGCAGAATGAAATTCATCAGTTTATCTATAGAAGAAGTTGAAAAAATGGTTTAGATAGAAAACGAGTCCATCTTGCATCTGTGTGTTGCCTTAGTGGTGACATGAATTAAGGGATCGCCCTCTTGTGGCAAAAGAAAGCAAAATATCGATATTTAAATTACTTTTCTGAAGAAAAATGTATAAGCAAAGAAGTATTACCGAGATGCCCAGCTGGTTTGCTTTCAGCAGACACTTTCAGACACTCCATGTGCTAAAGCCACAGATGTAGAAGGCAGTGTTGGAAGTAATTTATACTGGGAAGGCAGCATTTTAAATAAATTATACTTTAACTGTTTTGGGGGTAAATGCATTCATAACAAGTTAGGATGCAGATTAAAACAAAACCAGCATTATGCAGCTGTGTTTCTATATTTTCAGGATCTAGTCCACATAAACCTTTTTCTGAGGTGTGATCTCTGTTCGAAAGGACTGCTTCACTCCTCTTGGAAGTGATCATTTGTGAATAATACCAGGAAAGGAGATCAAAAGAACTAAGTCACTTACAATCTAGGTATTTCTAGACTGACTTAAAAAAAATTTTATATATATATATATCTTTAAGAAAACTTGCTTTAAGAAACCAGATCCAGAAAATGCAGAAAACATAGCATTTCAATACAAGTTAAATGTAAACACAAATGTGTCACAAATGAGTTAACTTCTAAAATAAGAACATGATGCCAATAGGAAACAGCCAAGCTGATCCAAATTTCTAAGCCATGAAGAAAATATACAAAGGATTCATCATCTACAAAGAGTTTCATGTTGAGCTTCAACTTCTAATCTGGGAAGAGAGGGAATTAATGGCCTGGGTAACAGGGATTTGTGGTTTGCTGTTTGTGAGAGGAACTCACAGCTGCTGGCAGGACCAGGGGGCTTTGCTGTGCTCCTCTGGGAGCAGAGACTGACCTGGTGTTTGGAAGGAGCACATGGCACACTGTCAGCAACCAGAGTGCGAGGAAAACGGGGTTTCACCTGGTGTGGGTTTAGCAGCAGATGAATCTTCATCAGCCTGTTAAGGGAATCAACGTGTCTGAGGGTTTGCACTTCGTCTAGCTGCAGTATGTCCCTAAGAGATGGGACTGGGCACTGCAGATCCTTGCATGAATCCATGCAGTTGCTAGCTTTGGTCTGAGAGAGGAGATTTGATAAACTCATGTTTCTGGCACAGTTTAATGGAACTTAGTTGCATTTAGGATCTTGTTTACAGCTGTATGGAAACCACCAGCACTGAGAGTAATGGCAGAGAACACACACAGAACAAGCATCCCTGATCTAAACTTAATCCTCTACACAAACATCATCGACACTCTTGATGAAAAGCTTCTAAAACACGACTAAAATCCTTTTCTGATGAATTATGGAGTCCCCTTCTTTTAAAGAACCACAGGAGTTATTTTTTACATTTGATTAATTTGCAAGTATCTAGTGCTAAATGTATCATTCATGAAGTATTAGAAAAGAATTACAACTCAGCCTCATGGAACAAATACAACTTTGTGTCTCATTCTCTGAGATTTCAGGTAGAAATCAAGTTATATGGAAATCAGGATTCTTGATTTAATATGACACTATATTTTTAGGGACCAATCCCTTTAGTGTTTACATGTGGAGAATTGCATTACCTCTTTATTTGCCTTTTAAAACTTAAATTTTTAGCTTACACCTTGCTCCTTTCATGTTTGCAATGCCTATGAGAATTCAGAACTACAAGGTCTTGTTCAAAGAGTGCTCTGACATCTATGGAAGAAGAGAAAGAGTGACAATGTATTTTGGAAGGATATGCACAAATGTGCATTTACCACAATGTTATTTAAAATGCTTCTTTGTATATTTGGGGGCCATTGTCTGCTTCTTATCATTATGAGTTTGATGTATTTTGTACGTGCATGAAGTGGTCAAATTATAAATATAATTAAGAACCATATTTGCCTGAAATAATCTGTATTATTTCTTATAATTTATTTTCCCTAGACAGCATGATTATCTGCAGCTCACTAGTCACACATTGTTAATTACAGGTGTCCTTCACCGTGTATTTTATGAACAGAGATCACAGATAAGGACAGAAAGATGTATGTATAGAGTTGCCAAATGGGAAATGTGGTGCAGGGTAATGAGTAGATTCAGTCTGTCTGATGCATGAATGTATTTTGAGATTGGAACATGGTCATTTTAAGCTCAGAAGATGCTAACTGATGGAAACGCACTGAGAAGCCACAATTTGGACAAAGCTTTGGACTCTACCCTGTTTCATGATGAAGGAAAATCCAGAGCACTTGGATTAACCCTTCCTTTGCTTTGCTCTTATTCTCTTGTTGTCAGTGAGATTACTGTCACCTTGTACAAACTACTGTGCTCTCAGATTCTCTTGGGACATCAGGGCAGGAGAGTGTTAACCTGATGTCCAATTCCTGGCTTGTGTATCTCAAAATAGGATTTTAGGATTTACACTGCTGTTCTGTAGCATGAAACAGATCTCCTTCTGTAGGTAATCGAGAAAAAGAATTGCCCTGAGGGGAAATTATTCAGGTACCTGAATACCAGAAGTAACAGTCATATTTGAAGAAGTACTTGAATCAAGATAATTTACATATAGTTATAGAGTTTCTCTTGTTCTTCTATCTCCTCTTAGATTTCAAGGGTATGCTGGTTTTGCCTGATGTAGAGTTAATTCTCTTCACTGCATCTACTGTGAGGAAATGTTCTGGATTTGTGCTGAACACAGGGTTGATATACAGAGAGGGGTTTTTTATTGCTGAGTAGGGTTTACACAGAGCCAAGGCCTTTGTTTTTCATACTGCCACACTGATGAGGGACCTGGGGCTGTGTGAGAGGTTGGGTGGAGATGCAGCTGGGACAGGTGACCCAAACAAGTATTCCAAAGCATATGACATCAGTTTATAAAGTGAGCAGAAGAAGGAGGCTGGGGGGAAATTTGTCTTCCTAAACTGTTACATGTGATGAGGCCCTGCTCTCCTGGAGATGGCTGAACACCTACCTGCCATGGGAAGCAGTGAATTAATTCCTTGCTTTACTTCGCTTGTGTGCATGGCTTTTGCTTTCCCTATTAAACTTCCTTTATCTCATCTCACAAGTTTTCTCTCTTTTACCATTCCAGTTCTCTCCCTGATCCTGCTGGTTGGGGAATGAGTGAGTTTCTACACTGGGGCTTGGTTGCTGGCTGGGTCTTAACCCTGACAGGAGGGGAAAAAAAAATCATTTTTCTCCTAAATGTCGGTCAGTCAGTTTCCTTTTTTTAAAAAAAAAGAACCAGTAATCTCCTTATTCTACCTTGGAGCACTGAGGCTGGAGTTATTTATGCAACTTTAGATCTCTGAGTCCAGAAGGCACAAATGCCTCTGAAAGCTGCACTGTCCAGATAAGAGGCACTGAAAGTGAGCTTTTTTACAGCTGTAACCAAGCAGGATGCCTGCAATTCCTATCAGCCCTGGAATTCTGTTCACCTAACCAAATTACTGTTTTTAATGGAGAATTCATGTCCAGCTGACATGAGTATTTATTGTAAATGAAGCCATGATTTGCAAGTTTTCCCTTTGGGTGATATTTTTTTTTAAAATGCTTGTAATGAGGGATGTTTTTATTATTAATTTAATTTTTTAAGCACTATAAACAGAAAGATGGCAGAGCTAGCAATGTCAAGTAAACCTCTTGTCACTATGAGTTAATCAGCTTTCTACAGTATCGCACATATTGAAGAACACATTTGCCAAACATCAACCTAATCCATTACTGAAACTGCATTTCACAGAAGAGCTTTGCTGCTTTGAGATACAGCTCTCATGTAATGTTGAATCAGGAAATAATTCATTAAGTGTTTGTCCACATGTGTTCATAATTGCTGGAGTGCGAGTAGCAGGACAGAGCACAGTTGGACAAACTTGAAGCATGGAAGCCTTATCTGCCTAATGTCTAGATTTCTTGGGGTTCTTATGCCTATCTGAGAAGAGCACATGTAGTTGCAGGAGGAGAAGCCTGGATCATTGAATTGTTTGGTGCAGCACAAGTCCTGTTTCACAACACCTGTGGGCTAAGGAGCCTTTGTGAACTTGTTTCAGTAGATTTCCCCAGTGGCAGTACACAGAAAACTCCATTGAAGCAAAACATCTCTTTACCTGCAATGCCATTTAATTCAGCAGCAGAATTTCATGTCTTTAAAAGTGTTTTTGCACATCTTTGGAAAGCTATGTTTTAAGAAGGATTACATTACTAGTCTAGGATTACATTTAATATGGCTGCATTTGTTGTTTCTAAATTATGAACTCTCAGAATATCTCTTGTCAATTTGAGTTTCAGCATTTCCAACATGCATGCAGATAGCTCATGATGATTTTTTCTCACTCTGAAGAATGACATTTGCCAAGTCCTCTCAACCAGGACTTCAAGAATGTCTGTGAAGGCACATAAGAATGTCAATGGCCATCATTATCATCATAATCCACAACAGCTGTAATTCACTGTCTTCTCCCTTTCCCAGAAATAAGAGATGGAATTTGCAAGGCAGTGGGCATGATTAATACACCATGAGCATTTTCTGCATTTTAATTTGCTAGGTGTATTAAAAAGTGCTATTAATCAGAACTTGAAGAATTCACTGTGGACTTTATTGTAATCAAAGAAATGGAAATACTCCACCTGTAGCTTTAACTCAAGCATACAGATCATTAGTATTTAATTTACTGCATTTCCTTTGTCTTAAATGTTTTATTTGATAAAATATTACTCTTCAATCATTAAAAAAAAGATAACATTTGATAGTGCTTTTTACATTTGAAATTGGCTTAATTTCACAATATCCACCAGAGGGATGAAAATAAGTTTTTGCATCCTTTAATCTCTTATTTACAGGATCAGAAAAGGTCTGTGGCCAGAGCTCCCCATGTCACAATGCAGTGTTGTTCTGCATCAGTGAAGAGTAGGGCCAGGTGAGCAGGCAAGTTAAATTATCAGTGGGACCCCAAAAGTGCTCCAAAAGCAGGGAGTGAGGGAATCTTGGTCCAAATTGATATTTTTTTTCACAGACAGCTTTAGTTTCTGGTACTATAGTCTAACATAACCTCCTCAGTCATTCCTGTTATAGAGTGGAAGCTTCTGGAAGAGGGTCAGAGTGAAAAATCAGAGGTTAGTAAGTCTGTCAAGGAATATAAATTCTTTCTACAGTGGTGTCCATTCATGGTCTTGTCAGACAGAGTCCAGAGTACAGCCCATATTAATATTTGAAGCACAAGACCAGCAGTTGTTCAGGCTTCTCTCATTTTATTTTTTATTTTCTTTTTTTGGTGGGGGGATAAAAGGAAAGGGTATTAGAATTTGATAGTGTGTTTGGGGGGTTGTATTTTTAATTTTTTTTCCATTCTAATTGTTGGTGAAAAAGAAATATACACTTTTTAAACAGCAGTCTATCCTTTTAAGATGTGTTCATTATGATGAGAGGATTCATCAAATTAACTCCATCATGATGTTTTCAGGTAATCAGAAAAAATATTTCAAGCTGATTTTTGTCTCAAAATAAATGCTCAAAAATATTAGAGCTATCAATATATATGAAAATACGGTAACTGCTTCTCAGCAATTTTGCCTTAGAGAACTAATAAACAAAGTCACTGGGGAGTCTGATATTGACAGTATTTAACAAGAAAATATAACCTGCAATATCTGTTTTGTTCAGAGGGATATTTTTTTTAAATGTATTCTAATCTCTTACAGGTCAGATTTCATTAGAGACTGATTTTAAGAAATTATTATTATTATTGTTATCTAAATTATTGTTATCTAAATATTGTTCTTATTTAGATTTGCTTAGAATCTGGGGAATTAAGTTTAAACAAAATTTTACACCACATTTCTGTAAAGAAGAGATATTCGTGAACATGAAATATAACTTTCAAATAATATATGCCTTTTTATATTCTGCTTTTTAATCATCTCGGAAATGATCAGAGATGGGATTTTTTTATCATCTGAAAACAATGGTATTCTTTTTTTAATGTGCTCTGACCATTTTTGTGTTTGTACATGAAAAAAAATCCATTTAAACTCCAGTATATAAAATTATGTCTCCCACAGCCTAGAACATTACCCTGTCTGTTCTGTGCTCTGGCTTTTTCACTGTTTTCCACATGTTTGTGGTATTGTTTTCTGAATTCCATTAAATATTGCACTTGTCACAGGAATTGTGAGCTGGCAGATGAATATGTGGCTGTGAGTTATTTATATTGGTGTGAAGTTAGTGTCTATAATGATATAAGAACAGCTCACCTACAAAAGCTTTTATAAAAGACCTTGAGTTGTGATTTTTTTTTATCATAGTTCCTGTGCCTGGGTAGATTATGAAATGCAGAGAAATTTTTAATGGCAAAGAGAATATGCTCCAGGAAAGCAGAAATATATTTTTGTTGCTTAAAAAAAATAAATTCCATCCCATGGATCCTTTTCAAAGCATTTAAAATGCACAAATTGGGAAACCATAGAGGAAAAGGAGTGGCAAGAGTAGCCCTTCTGGGTTCTCCTGACTTTGGTCTGTGTCTTTGGTGGTGAATGTAAGGTCAGCATGAACTGAAGCCCTCTCCATGCTCTTCCACAGCTGCCAGTGGAGCTAAAGCTGTTGAGAGGATTGCCACATGCACAGCTTGTGCCAGGGAGCACATCCCCAAACAGATGATTCCTGCTTCTTTTCAGTGTGTTCCTGTGCAGCTCTGGTCTGATCCAGCCATTAGACAGCACATGGACTGAGAAGTCTTGTGGGGGACATTGCAAAAGCCACGTGGCAGCAAAAAGCAGCAAAAGGTGCTGTGGGAGGACTGGTATGTGGGGAAGCCTTTTTCATTCACAGTTCACTGCATTTGATACTGTTCAATGCAGGGGAAGGAGGCAGAAAAAAAGAAATCATTGTTAGCAACTTCTGTAGTTTGAATTTTCCCTCTTGGAAAGCTGGATTCACAGAATTAAAATTAAATGAATGGCATCTTTGGTCAGCAGATGCTCCACTGAGCTTTCAGTTGCAAAGCAACTGCAGAGAAGGGCCATCAACACTGCAATTACACAAAGGCTGCAGGAAAAGAGAATATATCAATCTATTAGCTTGGTAGGAGCTGAATGTGAACATGAGCTACACTTTCAAAGGCTGCAGAATAATCATATTAGTCCTAATTCTATTCAGGCTACAGAGGAAGTGGGTTTGCTTCCCTTTCACTAGACATAAGGCTATAAAAGACTTAAAAGGAAGGAGAGATGAAAAAGAGACTGATCTCTTTCTTGTCTCATATTCAGTCCATCTCCTACATAAGAATTGGTGGGTTTAAGCCACATTAAAGCAATATATCAAATGAAGCAATTAGTCTATTTTTGTGGCTATAAACAAAAGCCATGCTGGGGGAAATCTCTTCCTACCTGAAACTGAACCTTCCTGTCATCAGCATAACAAAGGCTGTTCCCTCACACAAGGTCTAGGCAGGTAAAGAGACCAAGGTCTGAATAAGTAAGGGCATAGTCAAGGCAGTGATTTATGCAGCACAGATGCTGTGTCTTTCTTTAATGCATACAAGACTTTTACCTGAAATAAGTAAAACCACTCTGATGAATTTGAAATCAGTAGCTATTTTGCAATAGAGTTAAAGTTTCTTAGTTTCTTGGGAGACAAACTCTTTTGTATCTCTCAGCAAGAGCTGGTTATTGTGAGAGTCTAAAATGTTAATGACTCAAAAATATCTCCACGGGGTGCTTTGCTGAGGCCAGGTGTGTAATGGCAAGACTCTGGTCTGCATAAAACAAATGGGGTGAACAATCACTACCAGAGGTTACAAACTGGGCTTTGAGGCTAATAAGAGACAGATCCTGAAAAGTGAGATGATGCTTTTTATCATGGCCCTCCCCTACACAACTCGTTCAGTTGTAAACCCAAACACACACCCCATCTTGTCCTGGGGAAGTTCCTGAAGGAACCAGATAGATGGTTGCATCCAAAGAGTTGCACTCAATGGCTCAGTGTCCAAATGGAGATCAGTAAAAAATTACCTCCCTCAGGGGACTGAAACTGGTGCCTTTCAATATCTTTATTAATGACAGACAGTGAGACTGAATGCACCCTCAGCATGTGAGGGATGCTGAACTGAGTGATGCAGTTAATTTGCTAGAGGGCAGGGATGTCATCCAGAGGGATCTGGAATTGGCCCATGAGAAACTCATGTAGTTCAGCCAGGCCAAATCCAAGGTCCAGCACTGGGGTCAGGGCAAACCCCAGTATCAGGAGAGTCTGGGGCATGACTGCATTGAGAGAAGTACTTAGGGATACCAGGAGAAGAAAAATTAAATGAGACATGGCCATGTTGACTTGCAGCTCAGAAAGTCAACCCTGTCCTGGGCTACCTCACATGAAGAATGGCCAGAAGGTTGAGGAAGGTGATTATCTCTTTCTACTCTTCTCTTGTGTAGTAGAACCTGGAGTACAGCATCCAGCCCTGGGGTCCCCAGCACAGGAAAGACCTGTTGGAGCAGATTGAGGAGAGGGGCACAAAAAAGGTCAGAGCAATAGAGCACCCCTTCTATGCAGAGAGACTGTGAGAGCTGGAGTTCAGCCTGGAGAAGAGAAGGCTCTGGGAAGACAATATTTTGGTCAATATGCAAAGGGGGCTTATAAGAACAATGGGGAAAGACCTTTTTACTAGGGTGTGTAGCAACATGACAAGAGCTAATGATTTTAAACTGAAAGGGGGTAGATTTATATTGAATAAAACAAGGGGTTTTTTGGTGGGTTTTTTTTTGTTTGTTTTTTTTGTTTTTTTGGGTTTTTTTGTGAGACACTGGAACCATTTGCCTGGGGAAGTTCTGGTTTCCCCATCAATGGAAGTACTCAAGGTCAGTTTAGACAGGGCCTTGAGCAACCTGATCCAGTGAAAACTGTCCCTGCCCCTGGTAAAGGGGTTGGACTACTTGGTCTTTACAGGTGCCTTCCACATCAGACCATTCTATGATCCTATAGATCTATGATTCATAGTCCCACTGTATGTGGGACATCACATAGATGGCTCATGCTCAAAGGTGATAGGAATCTGCTGAAGATGGTGTGAGCTGAACCTCAAGGAGTCCAAGATTGCCCAGGTCTAATGAAAGAACAGACAAAAGTTGTAATTATGTATTAGTTGCCAGGAACTAGTGAGTTAACAAATAATTACTACACATGGTAGTGTGTCTGTAGACAACTGCTGTTGCTATTAGTACCTTGACATTTTCCTAGTCCTGCCATTTTTGTTTATGTCATCATTTTAAAATATTTTCAAGTTACCTGCAAAACTAGTATATAATTTGGGTTCTCTGAATGAAAATCTGCATTTTATTCCCAGAAAATGAGGATTTTATGCTAGAAGTTTTCTGCTAGAGCTGTGTTCTCATATCTCTTACTAACAGTATGTTTTTTCTTGCAGCAGCAGTCTTCTCAGTTCCCTTTATTTCTGTTGTGAAGATTTAAAAAATATTATTGTATTTCAAAATGTCACTTAGAAGCAAACACCATGCTAGGCACTTCACAGACACCAGCTACAGACTTTCTTCTTAGCAGGGGGAGATTCTTCAGATCAGGGATTTAGCTTGAGGAACTCGAAACCGACCTATTAGCACACTTGGTATGGTTAATATTATTAAAAGAGAAATATCAGCAGTGGATTAGATTTACACAGCAATGTGTCTGGTCATGGACAAATACAAACTGTGAACCAGTTTGGGGAAAAGTCATGGGGCATTCTGAAAGCTACCTCATATGCTTAATATACCTTTATTAAGGTTTTCTGCATGCTAATAGGTTGCATGCATACATCATTTAGTATTTAGATAGATTGCAGGGTTAAAATAAAATAAACAACCCTAAACATTTAAATATCCATAGAAATACACAGGAAAGAGATCTGGACATTCAGATAATTTGTTTACTGTATATTTTTTCCAAATTCTCATTCCTGAAGCACAGCTCAATTCCTTTGCACATAGCTGAGATAATGGCTAAGATGCAATTTTGCTGCTCAGCAAATAGGTAACATATGTCCTAGTTCTTGAAAAGAACAAATAATGGCACTTTTGTTACCTGACATTGCAAACCAGGACAGCTGTAGCACATCACACACTTGCACCAACTACAAATGTCAGAAAGAGGGGGCAGACAAACAACATAATTTATCAAATATTTCCTCTTGCAGAAAGGATCTATGACCATTTTACATATTCTTTTGCATCAGAAACTTTTTTTTTTAAAATAAAACTCACACATATGTTTGAGACCTATTTAATTTCCAGAATTATTTACATTATTTTCTTATGTTTCCCTCCATGTATGGGTTAGGGACATATCTGAGGCTTTGTAGTCATGTGCAATGTACATACAAAATACACCTCTTAGAAACAGTGCTGTAGAATATATATGTTTGCAAGTTAAGCCTAAGAAGTTATAACTTCTCTAAATTTAAAGTATCTAACACTTGCATGACCTGGCCTGGCTGCTCTCACTGCTGCATTGAGTGAGCACCATAAATACCTTCATTAATAGATGGAAAAGCTCCAACACCTGGGTAAAGTAAGTCCAGAAAGTGAGAATTCAGAAAACTTTCTGCCATATGGCCCCTTTAGACTCTGTTGGTAAAAACATAAAAAAGCCTGAATAAGAATCAGAGTGAACAGCTTTCAAATAACTTTTTTCCTTAAAAATACTGAAAACCCATATTTATATCTGTCAGGAGCAGTTGAAATTTATGAACAATTAAATACAAAGGAATGTGTCTCCAGCTTGGACTATAAATAGAGGAAAACATAGAACTGAAATGTTCAGGAATAGAACATATAAATTTATATATTTAAAATGCAAACTAACCCACCAGAAAATCAAAAAAAATGGGACTCTTTATCTTCCTCTTCTCATCTCCTCTTACCAAAATGAAAGATCCTCTGCTCTGGTTCTTACACAGCTTGCTCCAAAACCTTTTACCTCTGACAAGTGGCCTGCAGACGTCTCGACAGTGAAATAATTTATTATCTTACAGTTATTTACAGTCTGTTCTTTGGGTGTGAAAAATGGTACTTGCAGCTGAAAAACTCCAGGAGCAGCTGGAATCCACAGGTGTTTTCATGTTAAGTAGTGTTTACCCTCTACTCTCACAACCAACAAATGTGTACATGAAGTTGTGTTTTGCAGTGCATAAATGTGAAGCACAAATCATGGGAAGGAACACAAGCTGGCATCCATATGAAGATGGAGAACTGTGAAATAAAGGTGTCAAAGAGAAAGCCATAGCTGTGTTCCTGCTGCCTCTATCAGATGTGTGCTTGAGAGGCTCAAGATTAACAGAACACAGGATGAAGAGCTGTTGTATAAGTTAAAAAAAACCTGTATACAGGGGGATTCTGATTCTGAGTCCCTCAAAATTCAAAAGGTGTTGTGAAGCAGCATTTAAAGAGTGCAGTAGAGGGCCTGGAGATTGGCAGCTCTTGCAGATACCAGAGAGGTTCTTGATGGCAGATGTAGACTTTTGTCTGGATCAAAATTTCTTGGACAGTGTTCTTTGAAATATTTCTAATTCTAATCACAGGCAGGCAGGAAGAAAGACAGAGTCCCCTCACATAAAGAGAAATTGTTTAAATTTAACAAAAATCAAGCAAAAGTTCTTCAAGAAATACGGAATCTGAAGGAAAATATGTTCTGTTGTGTAGCACTTAATCTTTTAAAGAAGAACAAGGCATCAATAAAGATAAAAATAAAGAAAAAAGGATAAAGAAAAAAAGAGTTTGAGATAATTAATTCCTTGCAAAGATTGTTATAAAGAGTAGGCTGTAACAACAGTAAAAAATATTGAGGCAAACAGGGAAATAAATGCTAAAAGTATAAAATTTAGTTAAACAGAGAAATTAAAGTAAGCAGCTGGATTTAGACTATCTGTACTGGTGCTTTTACATAACTTGCTTTTCATATAATGTTACTGTGTAATTATATTTTTACAAAATCATGGATGATGAAAATACGCAGTTTGAATAACACATTTATAATGAATAATATATTTTTATAAGAAAAATATGTATTTAATATTCCAGTTGGAAACCTGATAGAAAGAAAATAATCATTATGCTGTCTGTTATTGTAGTCCAATAATATCAGAATGAGAGAGTACTGCATTTGTGAAAAGGGGAGGGGTTATGTCAGAAAATAATAGTCAAGTAAGCCTTTGATGTCACATTGTGTCACATAGTCTTCATAGGCTGTAATTCCTGCTTGAATTAGGAAAAATGTAATAGAGTTATTCAAGGACCAAATTGTAAAAGGAGAAATATGCTCTTAAAATGATGAAAAACATTATAATAATTGTGAAGTAAAAGAAGAATTATGTAAATCTTCAGTGAAACTTCCTTAGTCAAAGTGAACATGGGGAACATGGTGTATAAGCTGCTCTTTAAAATTGCTATTGGAGTAGTTACAAAAGTGTTCACAAAAGAACAAATGACTTTGATGTCAGTAGCATCCTGGGTCAGAATAGAAGACTGAAATGGCAATAACATATCAGCAGCTGCACTTTTGAGTAATGGGGGTTGTACAACGATGAAATCTGATACCCCTTGGAGGATACTCCTTCTTTAAAGGTGCAATCCATATATACAGGATGAAGAAAGTTAGAACGAGATAAAATGAACTGCTGACAGGATAAAATACTTCCAAGAAAAAAAATTTATTAAAAATGTCTTAATAGATACTTAAATTAAAAATATACAACTAATCAGAAGGTGAGAAACAAAATGTGTTAGGAATACACACACACAAAAAAAAACCAACCCAAGAAAACCAAACCTCAAGTCAGCTGTCATAGATTAATGACAAAGAAAATATTATGAACAAAAAGTCAACTTTCCAAAAAGGGGGGCTTTGCAACAGAAAGACACAGAAGACGATAAAATGTCAAGTTAGATATAAAACTGCAATGAGGGAAGCTAGAAGAGAATGAAAAAAATTAAAAAAAAAGGAAGAAAATTATTTTAGGGAGGCACTTGCTAGAGGCGTGAAAACTAATAATCAAAATTTTCAAATACATCAGAAGAAATTATCTGCTAGAGAATTTACAAGGCTGATAGATGATACCATAAAAAATAAAAGTGTTCAAGCAGGGTAAGAAAAATAGTTAAACCAAATTAATTTTATGTACTGTTCACTAACCACAAGAAACATGAAAGTTTCCTAAACAAGATTCCGGAGAGGAGAGGAGAGGAGAGGAGAGGAGAGGAGAGGAGAGGAGA
>NC_031773.1:8371994-8398861 GCF_001522545.3 Parus major
CAATACAGACATTATATATAAGTAACCATTTGAGAAAGATTATTCAAAAAATATATCTACTGAGACATATTATTATAAACATATAAATAAATGTATAAATATAGTTTTATATACAGTTATATAAATTATTTGAATATATATTTGTCAAGAGGAGTCCTAATAAATTTCTACAGTGTCTGAAAAAAGGCATTCATTCTTGTGGATAACTCCAAAATATTTATTACTCTTATCTACCATTAAACAAAAAGAAAACCAGTGAATAGAACTGTCAGTAGTTTTAATTAATCTGTGCAAAACATACGTTAAGTTGTATCTTCTGTGTGAAGGAGACTGTGATTAATAGTGATTTAATTTTCTTTTTAATTATAAAAAACCCAACACCCTGTAAATTGAAAGTTATAAATTGGATGTAGAATATTGGGTTAGTCATACTCCATCCCATTATTTTTTTCAAAATATCTTGCAAGCTACTGAAGGAAGATCCAACATTATCAATGTCCTGGCAGTCTTTAAAAAAATTATTTTAGATCTGATCTTCAAACACCAAAAGCTAGCAAGAACCCTAGAAGCCTGGTAATGAACTGGTGAAAAGCAGCAGAGTGGTCTTTGCTCAGAATTTAGGTGGAAGCAGGATATCTATTCCAAACCTGGCTGGGGGCTACAGGTGTGCAGTGATCCACAGTGTGCAGCTGCTGAGGCACAGCTGTGTAGAGTCATCATTCATGAGTGGGAATGCTGAGATCCATTTGTGAGGTTGTCATTTGATAGGAAGACCACAGATTCCCTAAATGAAGAAAAACTCCCACTCCATGTGTAAGTCCATGCAGATGAGGAACTGTGGCATGCATGTTCTGCAGAACATCTGACTGACCTCTGATCATATCTCAAAGAACCTGTGAGTCATAAAAAAATGCTGCCTTTACCATGCCTCTTCCTCCTTTTTCTCTATACCATTTAAAGGGATGAGTATTTGAATCTCAGGCCTGGAAGTTGTCCAAATCCAAGTATCCAAATGAAGGTACTCTTGTGGGAAGGCAAAAAAGTTAAATCTGTCTGTTACTGAGAGAAAAAAATAAAAACTGAAAGAAAATGTAGTCTGTCTGAGGCACATAGGTACACATTCTGGTGTGTAGTGCTTTGTTCAGGGCTCTGGTCCTAGCAGATCTTTGGGTCAGAGAAAAGAGAATTCCTTTTCAAATCCTCCAGCAATGCTGCAATAAAGCATAAATATTCATTGCCATCTCTCTCTGCAATTAGAGGGGAATCCATCTTAGTCCAGGTTCCTGAGAATGCCAAGCTCTGTGTCAGACAGACAGAGTCTATTCCCTCCATACAGACTGCAGGGAGGCATACTTAATCCTGGAATTGGAAATCATTGCACCACTGATCATAGTGACAAACTTATTTCTCAGTTCACTTATTTCTGTGCCTGGATGAGCTTAACTGGGCCAGGCAATTTTTGCCAAACAAGTATTTGAAGCTTCTCAATCCAGGTCAAGGTAGACAAAAATAAAAATAATGATGAAAAAGGGCAAGAGGCTGTGCTGACATTCCTTGTTATACTAATGAGCAGATTGGTTCCTTTTGCTATGAGATAGTCTTTTCCCTGGGTGAGTGACAGAGGAGGAGAGTAGTCTGACATCCAGTAAAATAGTGGAATATATTCTGTGCTTTACAGATGCCTTAAATGACCCTTGAACTAGGTGTACTTGCCCCTCATCCACTCCCCAGTGCCTGGGACATTTTCTTATAATCATAAAAAAGGAATTGATGGGGATTTCTTGTTCACTGTAACAATCCATCTACCTTTGGGGGCAGGTCTTTGTGAAATTAATCATTTAGCATTAATTATACACCCAGATAACAGACAAACAAAGAAATGAAAAATTTTCCTCTTGGACATGTGTTCAAATAATACCAGAATAGTATTGTAGTAAGGAGGTTTTTTTTTACTTACTAAGTACATAACCTTAGTACAAGCAAAGTATTTAATAACTAACTTATTGTTCATTTGATGCTCTAAATAAGGGAAGAATCCTGTTGGAAGAGGTATAATTTCTTTTTTCTACACATTGTAAATAGAGTTTATACATGAAAGGATCAAATTAAACCTACAAATTTAACTAATTCTGATGTTTCTTTTACTTGGAATTATTTGTTGAATTTTGCTATTTTTAATTAATATTTTAATTTTTTTTTTGTATAATACATGGTCTAGTGCAACTCTGTCTCTGCTGAGGTGCCTTTCAGAGCAGATTTTAAACCACTGAATTCTCAGATTGATGTGACTGCGTTTTTTTCACTGTGAGTAGCATTCAATTGCAAATAATAATAGTAGTAAAATAATAACAGCAAAAATATAAATGTTGACACTAAAGCTATGAAAATAATTCAAATGGTCTGTGAAGAATCTAGATGAACCTTAAATAACCATCTGACCAGAAGAGCCAGAGATTTGTTTTCCATAATTTTCTTCTATAGTCAGAGGAGAAGACAAGTTCTTTCTTTGATCTTGGCAAGCAGATTCTCATCCTCAAAATCAAGTTCAGGGTGGGACAAAGTTTTAACAAAATCGATTAAACAAGTTCTGACTTTTATATACAAATGCTAAATTTCACGTTAAAAAATAGCACAAATGAATATATGGAATATATGAATGCCTGTTATTGGAGAAAATTTAATATTTGAGTATGTGCACTGCTCATCCTAATCTTCCTTCTGATTTTTTTTGTGGGGAGAAACTGGATTAAATTTGGGAGAGAAATTCAGTGTTCACCTCCTAAGTGAGTGTTGATTTGGAAAAGCTTCAAAGTATTCATTTTGCCACTTCATTGCAAGACTTCTGATATGGCATTAATACTTAAAAGATACAGAGGAAAAGTCAAAGTCACTCTTACTGAAAGAAAGTTTTCATGAAAATCTTAAATATATATATATAACATTTTCAGCTGTTCCTGATAATTTGGAGACATTTTCCATAAAGCATCACTTTATCTCAAACATGCCTCATGACCTCTGAGCATTAGCTAAGAAGCCAGCATGGGACAGTATTTTAAATTTTTATGCGGTTATTTGCCACCTTAATTAAATTGTACTGAACTGTGGGATCTCAGTCCTTATTGCAGGTCCCTGTTATCTCCAATACAGATGGTTCAGAATTTAATTTTAAAAGATTTTTCCATTTTATTTTTCTTTTTCTTATTTTTGTTCTTGCAATTTGAGCAGCATGTGGAAAGGAGCAGATTGAAGGCAGCAGCAAGGGATGGGGATGTGCCACCTCTGTCTGCAGGGCTGTGTCCTCACCAAGCAAGACCTCAGTGCAGGCAGTGACACGGACTGGGCACGGCAGCTGTGCTCAGCCCAGGGTCCAGGTGACCACAGAAGTTCCATGGCAATGAAATAAGACCAAGATTTGCCTGGAAAGTCAGCCCTGAGGACCAGAGTCAAGCTCAGGAAATCCAAGGCATGTTTGAAGTGTAACTTGGGCAAGGATCAGGACAGGTTCTGAACTTAAAGCACCTCCTAAGGAAAGGGCCAGTAGACCTCTTTTTCGAACAAGCCAGCAAGATTACACACTGTTCCATATCAGAGCTGACCTCCAACATCTGGCCACACTTCTGGAGAGGCAGTGTCTGCACTCAGGTCCCTGACACAGACCTTGTTCTACAGGTCACTGGCTTTAACGTGACAGCATGGCCCTATCTGTTATGTCCACCACAGCCACACGCCACATTAAAAGTCTTGTCAAGTAGCTGTGCACACCATGTGAGCACAGAACAGCCCTGCAGCTGGGCAGGGTGAGAAGCAGATTTTTAATTCTTTTTTTCTTCCCTTGGCTGTAACCATTTTTCTCACTCCAGCTGTGTTCGGGTGGTGAGTCATCCTCAGTGCTAAAGGTGTAAGAAGCACTCACAGAAACATAAGGAACAGACATTACACAGCTGAATTGTCAAAACTTCCGTGAGTGTCTCAGATTTTCGTGAAGCAAGAATCACAAGTCTCATATTTAATGCATGAAGGGAAATAACTTAAAATTCCTTTTATGTAAAAGCCTTAGAATAAAAGTGTCACTGAATACTGAAGAATCGTGCTCTACAGTGAGGACCTATATAAAAAAGTTCCTCTTTCCATACAACACATGGAGTTGGTGGGACTGTGAGGTAGGACTAAGAGGAAAATACAGCTCCTCTCTGTGTTGGCAAAGAGCCCCTGGAGAGCCGAAATCTGCATGTGCTGCACTTGGCAGTGGGCAGCAGTATCCTGACTGCACACACTTCAGAGACTCACTGAAAGAGAACACATCTAGATGAAGTCATTTTGATACTTCTGAGATAAGAAGAGATAATAAAATTCATATTTTGGAAAAGAGCAAATTTAAGCCATCACATCATTCCTGATAGTTATTATTTGATATGTGTGACTACCTTTTCCTGTTCTGTGGCATCTGAAAAGTTTAAGGGCAGTATTTGTTTGAGTAGTTATGTGTCGCTGATATCATGGCACAAATGGGAATTACACCAAACAGATGCCCAAAATGCCTAGCACAGTCTGATATTGCTGGAATATTTACGGACAATCTTCTGTTTCAGCACTGTAGAAGCCCATATGTAATGTTTGACAGAATAAAATAATCACTCCTTTGTCTAAGTTTTAAAAGATCCAAGCAATTAAACAGTACTGTTTCCTTTTCCTCAAAAGGGGCCCTTTTCAATCCAGTCTTGAAAATCAAGGAGTGCAATTTTCTGTAAGAGGAATCCACTTCTATCACTGGAACATCAATATTTACAGCACTGTATTTTACGCACTAGTGACAACCTCTAAGTGGTAGTATTGAAAATCTGAAGGGCTATGATCTTTCTAGTTTTATCAATAGTTAAAAAAGTTGATAAAATAGTTGCAAAAATGCTAAAAAGTAGCTTGAAACCTGTGATGCACTATTTGTCACAAGTGATAGCCCTATGGGAAGGGCTTGGTCATGCATGTTGATTTTGTTGAAAACTTTTATCCTTCTCTGATTACTTTCTTCCATCATGAGAATCAGAGAAACTTTTCAAAAATAACCTCTTTTCATGCTCATTGACACTGCTAAAACTTGAACAACTTAAAGATTTTTAAATGGTTTTAACTTTATTATGATAGCATATTTTTGTGTTTGAGTTTTTGGGACAGTGAGATGTGTGTAAGTGTGAATTGCTGTATCTTTGGTTATAGAACAGGAGGACATTTTTAATTGATGATATATTCCAGGCTACTTTTTTCTTACATACATCTAGTTTGTAAATTCTTCTAATACTGGGAAAATATGAAGATGATGCAGCATTCCTGTAGTCTGCTGATTAGGGTAATAAATGCAGTCCTTCATTTTGGGGCCGGGGAGTAAGACAAAGAGAAGTGATTTTTCTCGTGCAAACCTGGATTATTTGTGGTTTCAGTTTTTTGAGTGTGAGGTCAAGTATGACATCAAAATAATCACAACTGCTTGGATATATCCTAAGAGCTGGTCTGGTCTGAGGGCACACACAGGGCAGAAATTAACATTCCTTTTATGGGGTGAGAGGAGGCTAGAGGAGCTTCAGCTCAGTAATTGCTAAGCATTTCTTTCAGACTAGCACTGAGAACCCCATCCTCTGCTGCAGCAGAGTGCTCCAGTTTTAGGAGGCAAAGCCACAGCATTCTAACACTGCAAATTGGAGTGTGGGGCAAGGAGCTATAAACCACACCTTCTTTCTGTGTTATTAAACTGTATTAATCATCAGGTCATTTGGGAGTTTGCTTTCTTTTGCAGGGTTTGTGAGCTACCCAGGTTATTTTACTCCTCTGATTTAATATTGATTTCCTCCATACTGTTGTCTGTACTAGCCATTTAATCATTAACTCTATGTGAGAAGTATGAACAATTATAAATACAACAAAAATAATGAGAATTCTATCATGCAAATCCTGCAAAAAATAAACAGATGATAGTTTTAATAATCTTCAGAAAACAAGGCACCGTGAAATCTAGAGCAAAGGAGTAGTGGTGTTAAAAAGTGAGAATCCTTCCAGAAATTTATTGAAAGAGCAGTAATAAGAAAAAAAATAATTTTTCTATACTAAAAACCCACATATTTTAAAATTTAAGTTATATAGCAGTTAATAGAAAGCCCCCACCTATTTTACTGTGTTAAAGACACCACAGATCAAATAAAACACCAGACTTCCATGCTTCTGCATAAAGGTATGGGAGAGTGTGTCCTAATTCCCTGCTTTGAAAGAGCCCTCAGGCATGTCAAGTAACTTCTGCTTCTATACCTTTTCATTCCTGCTCTGCACTCAAGCTGCATAGCTGGAAACCTGCAACTACAGACTGCAGGCTGGAGCTACAAAGCCAAATCACTGTGAAAACCTAGATTTACATACTGGGCAACCAAAATATTAGCAAGCCCCTTTGTAGATATAGCTCTGCTGCTATTTCAGTGATGCCAAAGGATAAAACAAATCTAATTGTTGATACTAGCTGTGATTTTGCTGATAGCCAAGCAAAGGAAATCTCCATGGTTAAAGCTGTTGCCCATTATCAGCTGAAATTCTGGGTCTGATTCTGTTCTTGCTCCTGATTCCTCCTACGTGTGGGGCAAAATAGGTGGGTTTGTGCAGCTGTCAGAGAGCCTAAAGATATCCTATTCCATAAATGAGAGAGTGAAAAGCATGTCAAAAAGGCCAGAAAGGTAGCACAGCTGTGAAGAGATAAGTTGCTAAGCTGCTATAAATCACGCTTAGTCACATAGCCACAGCCTAAGAGCAAATTGTTGGTGTGTCACCTCTTCACAACACTGCCACTGTTGGCCTTAAGAGCAGTATGAAGCGTAATGTATGATTTCTTGTTTCTCATTCTGCTCAGCACATTGTCAGGGGACATTTCAAGCTATTTTTGGCCTCCATCTACCCATCCCATTTTCAAGACAATGGGAAGACAATGTGCTGTGTCTCATTCCCATTGTTATAATTAATTAATATTGTACCATCCTCTGGTCTCATTAATAACTTTCTTAGAGAAACAGTATAATAGGAAAATACACCAGTCAGTAAAGCCTTCAGTGACAACTCAGCATTGTGATAAAACATGCTGCAGTACAAGAAGAAACTTGTATATGCTTATTGTGAGGAAATGGAAGATGGAAAGAAGAGAATGGAGAACAAATTAACCCCTTCTGATAATTGAAGCTCATAAACCTCTGGAAGCTTCTCTGCCTCTGTTAGTCATAAAACGTGACAGTAGAGGACACAATCTCTGTTGATCCCCAGGGGATATTTTTCCCCTTTGTAGCAAAACAACCCATTAGGTAAACAGAGCTTTGTTGCCCATAGCAACAGAAAATTGCATTCCAGCAGGATAACAATGTTTTTCAGCTTTGCTTATTTCTTTCAAATTTAAAAGTAAAGATTAGCAGGAAAACAGAAGTACAATTAAAATTGTGCCTTGCTTAATAAAGATTGGAGAATTAAAAGAAGGAAGAACAAGATCCATCAACCAAATGAAAAACATAGTAAAATTGTATTTACCTGCTGTATTTACCTGCTGCTTACTTTACTTACAGCAGTTACAGTCTGGCATCCAGTTATTCCCACACTGCCAGACAGCTTGACACAAAGAAGCTGACATTGTTCATACTGTAGAATTACAGCATGTCCTGAGTTGTAAGGGACCCACAGGGATCATTAAGTCCAGCTTCTGGCCCTGCACAGGAGAGCCCCAAGATTCACACCCTGTGCCTGAGAGCGTTGTCCAAACACTTCTTGGACTCTGTCAGGCACGGTGCTGTGACCACTTCTCTAAGAAGCCTGTTCTGGTGCCCAACCCTCTCTGTGTGAAGAATCTTTTCCTAAATTCCAACCTAAACCTCCCCTTACACAACTTCAGGCCATTCCCTCGGCTGCTGTCACTGGTCACCAGAGAGAAGTCAGCTTCCTTCTCAAGGAAGCTGCAGCCTGCCGAGAGTTCTCCTTTCAGTCTCCTCTTCTGCAGGCTGAACAAACCAAGTCACCACAACCACTCTTCCTATGGCTTCACCCTTACACCCTTCACCATCCTCACAGCTTTCCTTGCACTGGCTCAAACAGCTTCACGTCTTATATTGTGGTGCCCAGAACTGCCCCCAGCACTCGAGGTGAGGCCACCCCAGTGCAGAGCAGAGTGGGACAATCCCCTCCCTTGTCTGGCTGGCCATGCTGTGCTCGATGGCCCTTCTGGCTGCCAGGGCACTGCTGGCTCATGTTCAACCTGACATCAACCAGGAGCCCCAGTGCCCTTTCCATGGCACTGCTTTCCTTGCTGGGACTGCAAGGATATAAAAGCCCTGGGGTTCTTTTGTTTGGGGTCCCTCCTTGGAGGCACCAGCTTGAGCTGTTTGTGTGTTACAATACTGTTAATAAACTTCTTTATTGAGCAAATCATCTGAGACTCTGTTCTGGGGACCTGGGGTTGAACCAGCAAGGAAATTGGTCTGACTGTGTGAGTGGGGTGTGTGGGGAGCCAAGCAGGGACCAGTGGGGTCACCAGAGCCACCACTGTGAAGCAACTTCAGTCCCAACAGTGACAGTCTCTGTCCTTAGGAGTTTGATTTCCAGAGGAGCTCATGAATAGTAAAGCTGGGAAGTTTCCTTAATGAAACAGTTTGCATTAGAAAAGTTTAGTATTTGAAACCCAACTTCCAAGTTGATTGGTAGCACACATCTTGATTTTAGGAAAGGTGGATATAGGATTTGGGTACCCTGCAGATTTAATGAGGTGCAAGAATAAAAAGGGATGAGGCTGTAAGTTTTCTAACTGTGCTTTTACTTTAGAAAAGGCTTTGGAAAGCTTTCCTTTTGTCCTTATATCTTACTGGCTCCTTTTCTTTCTAACAGTCCTTGGCTTTTAAATTTTTTTTCAAGGAAAACTATGGATAGCATTGGTTAAAATATGACTACAAAGAAAATACAACATTGAAGCAGAATAATGGTAGATTTTATCTAAAGCAGTGAATTGGGGATACCTCATAATCATCTAGTTTTCTTCAGTTTTCATTACAACTGAGTTACGAAGGTGGGAAATAAGCTTTGTAATTTTTAAAAAAGCTACAGACCAGGCTACATGGATGGTAGGTAGCGACACAAATTGAGATGTATTAATGTTGCTATGGGGAGAGAGTCTCTAATAATTCATGAGTCATGAGGGAATTAGAATCCATTTCTCATACTCAGTTTAGCAGTAAGAACAGTCTTGAGAGTTTTTTCGTCTGTTTCTAAAAATAAATGGAAATAAATTCCAGCAAATTACTTATACAATACCTCTTGATTTGTTTTGTTTGTGAGAAACTCAGAGACCCTCTAATAAGTGTTCCAGAGACCACCACCTGCCATTTTAAAGTGTAAGATCATAGAATCAAGTTATTTTAGACTGTAACTTTTAATATGTTTTTGAAAATGAAGATTTGGATCAAATAACTGAAACAATCTGAAAATGTGGGATTCAAAGATGTTTTTCAGAAAGCATGAAGCAAATGTAGGTAATAAATATTTCAATGTTTCTGTATTTTAAACAATTAATTATTTTAAGGATAAATCCATGATTTCTCATTACTTTATAATACTCAAATGCCTAATTTAATTTTCCTTGATTGCATATTATAATGTAAGTTCAAGAATCACATTTCTAAAATAAATGCTATTGCCTATTAATTCAAAATGTCCTTTCTGTGACTATTCTGAAGTAATAGCTAAAAAAATCAATGTTTCATTGCAGTATTTGTCAATGTGGAACCATGTCAATGTGATCGGTGCAGGAGAAATGGAGAGTGAAATTATCTGGGAATTGATGAGACTCTTTTTGGATAAGAAATGCAAAAATCACACTTAGTGGAAAAATAAAACCCCCTGAATGTACTGTTGCCTCTAAAGTGACTCCAGGGTGACTTTGGTCATGACCCCACATGCACTGTTGTGGTGGTTTGACCCTGGCTTGATGCCATGTGCCCACCAAAGTCATTCTGTCACAGCAGGACAAAAAATTGTGTGTGTTGGGGTAAGGGCAGGGAGACATCACTCATCAGTTATGGTCACAGGCAAAACAGACTTGACTTGGGGAGACTAATTGAACTTATTATTTATCAAATTGGAACAGGAGAATAAGAAAATAACAATTAAAAAAAAATCTTAAAAAAACCCTTACACCTACCTGATCCTTCTCCCCAGGCTTAACTTCATTCCCAGTTGCTCTACGTTGTCCTCCCCAGCAGTGCAGGGGGAATGGGGGTCGTGGTCTGTTCATCACTTCTTGTCTCTGCCTCTCCTTCCTCCACAGAGAAGGTCTGCCCACACTCTTTCTGTGTTCCAACACCTGGTCCCTCCCACAGGGGACAGTCCTCCACAAACTTCTCCAACATTACTCTTTCCCATGGGCTGCAGTTCTTCACAAACTGCTGCAGGCTGAGTTCTCTGGTGGGTCACAAGTCCTGCCAGAAAACCTGCTCCAGTGTGGGCTTCTCTCTGGGCAGGTTCACAGGTCCAGATGGGATCCTGAGCCAGCTTGGCTTGTCCACAGGGTCACTTCTTCCTTTGGACATCCTGCTCCAACACGAGGTTCTCCACAGCCTGCTCCACCACCACCACCACCACCATAATAGGTGTGGACTATCCCCTTGGTCAATTTGTCTCAGCTGTCCTGGCTGTGTCCCCTCCCAAGGTCTTGCCCACCCCAAGGGCACTGGTGAAGGGGGAATGTTGAAGGGCAGTGCTGATGTTGTGCCCACCCTCCTCAGCAGAATCTCAACACTTTTGTGTGTTACCAACGCTTTTCTGGCTACCAATGCAAAGCACAGCAGTGGGAGAGATGCTGTGGGGAAAACTAACTGCATCCCAGCCTCACCCAATACTATCAAATGCTATGATCCAGCTATCATAAGCATCTGAAAAGCTTTTGTATCACATAAATATTATAGAAAGCTGTTCTGAAATATAAAGGATCTGCAATCCTACGTTTCTGATAACTTCCTGGGTTTTTAATGCCATCTAATTAATGCAGTCTCTTTCATACATTTTCTTTTCTCTCCCAAATTTTTCCTGACTCATCACCATGTTTTTCCTCTCAGTACTCCATTTATAGATCTTGCCAAACCACAGAAATACCTTTTTCAAATATTCACATATGCATATTTTTTGGACACTAAACATCTAGTTATACATAGGATCTGATTTCTTCAAACCTGCTTTTGAGCTCTTTCATATTAAGCATCACCTACAGAATATTTTTATAGTCAAACCACTCCTCACATAAAATGCAGGGTAATTGCTCTTCTCTATACATAACAGACTTATCCCAGGGAAGTAAGGAAACAGCTCTTTTCAATTAGTGGCCATTATCACAGTCACAGGCAATTTACCTGCCAAGAGTTAGAATCACGACTGGCACACAGAAATATCTGATTGCTGGCCTTGCATCTACTTCTGATCCAGACTGTTAAAAAATATCAGCTAAATAGAAACTGATAGACTGATTTTGTCCCAACATTCTCCATGCCCACAATATTCCATATATTCAGTGATATTTTTATTTCCAAGTTATGCAGTGCAATCCAGCTATATTCTTTCTTGATTTTCTTAAGTAGAGTATTTCACTTGGTTGTCTTATTTGTGAAAGGCTGTATTCAAGTATGACTAGAATTCAGAACATATCTTTAAATGATTTTCTGTGTGATTTTATTCACAGGCAAGAACTTTTCTCAATTCAGGTAGTAGTGCCAGAACAAAATTAATGCAGATAAACACTCATGATTTCTCTGAACTTGGCAGAGGTAGGAACTGGTTTGGAGCCACTATGAATAAATTATAAACAAAGATTTTAGCCAGGGATCAGGAAATAGTTGACTGATTTCAACTGTGTGATTCTTTAAAACCAGTAATCCTTCCTCTCCACTGAAGACAATGGGTCAGCAAACAAACAAACAAACAAACCCAAACTACGTGATAAAGGAATTATGGGTGGTTTTATGGGTTGTTCTGCACTCTGGAAAATGGAAGAAAACATAAAGGTGGAAGTGTATGGGAGTAGCAGAAAGAGATTGTGCAAAAGAACCAGGATCTGCTCCCAAATTATTAAATGGTGACAACTGTAAATAACAACCACTAATATTTAGCTTACAATCTTTCTGAGATGGATTTCTCTCTCTTGGTTCTCTGTAATAATATTTTTTTTGCCACAGTTATCAATGTTATCTTTACCTAAGGAGTTGAAAACTGCTGTGATTAATAAAGAAACAGAACAGCTAAGAGTCAAGAATGACCAGGCTTGCAAAACAAAGGTGAGCTGCAGAGCTGGATGTGATTGATTGTAATGTCTGGGAAATGCAAAGGACCTATAATTTAGTATGTAGAGGCAGCCACATCTGAAATCTGGTAGAAACCAGGTGAGGCGTGAGTGTACACATTAACCTTGGTGGTGGACTAGAACACTGTATTTCAAGCACAGTTTTGTGTCACTTGGATGACTGAGAGCAAACATAAGCTTTTCTGGGTCTACTTAGATGCATTTTTACCCAACTTAGAGGTTTCATATTTTACAGGGCTGCAAGGCACTCCTGAGTTAACTGGATCTTTTAGTATAAAGTACAGATGGTCTTAAATTTTAAAATGAAAAACAGCACTGGAGAAATGGACATAGGTTAGCCTTGATCACCACATAATTATAGGATTGACAATTAAATAATCATACAATGACTAAATATCATATTGTGATGATTTATATTTTTAACTATTGAGCCCAACATGCCCATGGAACCCAGTCACTTAAAAACAAATCTCATGAAGCTGGTGATTCTTCTTTCAATAATTTCAGCTAACCTTGAAGCACCCCCAAGGGTATTACTGTGACTATTTCCTTTTACATTGGCAAAGTTATAGTTGAGACTTCCAGACACAGGTGAGGTACTGGGATCCAGTATATGCTGTCCATGGTCAGAGGTTTATAGCAGATTTTCCTCCAAGCAGCAGTACAAGCAGTTAGTGACATGCTCAGATAAACCTGTTGCAAGCACATACTATATAATTTTGTAAATTATTTACCTTTCTTCTGATAGTAGGGGGTCAGTCCCACGTTTCTAACTGCTAAATAATGAACATTAATTTCACTGTATGTTTATTTAAATTTGAAGAAGAAGCCCTTATTTAATCCTTCAGGTATTGCAACTGCACAAAGCTATTCAGTATTTCTTGTTTAGGCAAGATGTGAAAAAGCAATACCAAACACAAGAGCCAAAAAATAAACCACAAAGAAAACATTATGAACTACTGTCCATTTAAAATAGCTGTGTTTCCAGGTTCTTCTGTGAAGTTGTAATTAACTTTTATTTCTTTCACTAGAGCTAGTTGTGAGACTTTCTTTTCCCTTAATGACTTTTTTATCTGCCTTTTGTATATTCGCACACAAATTTGATTAAGAAAAATGCTTTTATGCCTTTAACATATTTAATAAGTGACATTGTTTAGCCTGAAGAAAAGGAGGGCCAGAGGGATCTTGTTGCTCTCTACAACTACCTGAAAGAGGTTGTAGCCAAGTGGGGGTCAGCCTTGCTCCCAAGCAGTAAAATAAGAGGAAATGGCCTCAGGTTGCATCAGACTGGGGTTTAGACTGTACATTGGAACAAATTTCTTCACCAAATAGGTGGTCAAGCATTGGATCAGGCTGACCAAGGTTACCATCTGTGGAAGTATTTAAAAGATGTGTAGTAGATGTGGCACTTGGGGACATGGTTTAGTGGTGGACTTGGCAATGCTGAGTTAATGGTTGGACTCGATGATCTTAGATGTTGGTTCCAACCTAAACAATTCTATGACTCAATGACTGTCAGAAAGGCAAGGCATATAAAATCAGTTTGAGGTGGCAATCCTGTTGTATATAACTACCTGATCAGTGGATGCCAAACTCGGGTGGAAATGTTGGATTTTGCAACCAGACAAATCTTTGGCTGTCCTAACTCCAAAAATAAGCATTAAGTTTCTAATGCATATGGGTAGGCTGAAGACACTTATGCTTGTCACCTCTGGTTGGAACTGCTGTTAATGTTAATTTATAACTCACTGTGGTGCACCTATTACGTATTTTCCTGTTGTCAGTCCCTGTCTGGCTACACAGGCAGCCTACAGGGGTCTGAGCTCTGCAACATCTGGTGTCTGAAAAGAGAGGGAGCCTGATGAGCTGAGCACAGGATAGCTCTGAAACCTCATTGTACACAGGGCTGGGCAAAACTTGTATTTGCATGCAGTGCTCTTCTGTTGCCTTATAAATTCAAAGCATTTGTGAGTGATAGTATTAAAAAATTACCTTAAAAAGAAATGGTTAGGTTTGGTAAAATAAGTTGAAAATCCAAGATGTGCTACAAAAATATAGCAAAATGCAGAAACAGAATTATTACCAAGCTATGATTTTAGAATTATTGGAGGTGGTAGTCAGAATTTTTTTTCAGTTATTTCAATGGAGCAAGGCACTGTACTCCATTACTAATAAACTGTTCATATAGTACTAGGAAACAATATCTGGGATGTGAATACAAGTTAAGTAAAGAGATATAATGTAAAGGAAAATTTTCCAAGTTCTCCCATCTCATTAGTACTAATTCTAAGCAAGTTCCTTTAATACAGGTTAACTTTCTTAATAGACTAACCCTCCCTTACATTCTACCTGATTGTTTATTTCCTATTGAGTGTACCTCTGACAGGTACAGCATCCAGGTTACACCTTATGTGCTGTTTTGTTTTGTTAAAAAAGCTGTAACAAAGTAAAAAAACTGCAAACAACCCAAGTTTATGTGCAGCAGTTAAAATGCCCTGGCTGTGAATGTCATTCATCTAATGCAAGACTGTCAGAGGAAAATATGTGGGCTATTTCAACACTCTCAAGCTTTATAACTACAATAACAAACACTTTGCTTCACAAAAAAAGACACATTCACATGTCCCCATATTTCATTTACAGTGGCTAAGTATTTCCCAATTTACATATTAATGCAGCTTAGCCCAAAATGTTTACAAGAACACCTGGGAAAAATTCCACTAGATGGATGGTCACTGCAACATTGGAAACACAATTCAGCTGAGTATTTTCCTCATTGTTCTAAATTTTAAAATGACAGTGTTAATGTTAAATACAGGACAGCTGTGAAGGCAGTCCAGAATCCAGGATCACCTCCAAGAACATAGTTATGCTTTGACTTTCTTTGAATTTTGGGCCAAATGTATATTGCCAAATGGTCCTGTTTGCCCACTGGGCTATTGTCACACCCAATTATCTGAAAACAATGCCATTAGGGAAATTTTAAAATGAATGAATTTTTCACTTTGAGGTTTTCATGTTATTTTGAACTTGAACTCAAGCCACTTTTTCAAGAAATGTCTGGGTTTTTTCACTCTTCATTTTGGGAATAAATAAAGATATTGAAAATCTTTCATTTTATGAACAACTTATATACTTGTTCAGCTGATTTTTAAAACACAATGTTAGTCTCAGTGAGAGTAGCAAAAGCAGGATATACAGATACATTTTCTATTTAAAGCTTGTTTAATAATTTCTTCTGCATTTCCAAACTGTAATGTCACTTAAGAGTTGCAGGAAGAGGAGTCTCTTTTGAAAGGCAAACAAAACAAGCCACAGTGCATGATGTTGACAGGAAATTCTTGCCCAAGAAACTAATGCAAGCCTTTTCACACAGGCTTGGTACCACCTGGCAGAAACAACCAGTTCACTGCAATATGCCAAACTGAAAACTAATCATCCAAGCCTGTCCTTTTTGTTTTTTTAAAGATGTCATGAACATCTACATAATGTATTTCTGGCAGAAATGAATAGCCAGGTCACTCAGTCTCACTCAAAAACACAGCACTGTCTCCTGGGGCATACTCTTCAGCAATACCTAATTCAGAAGGATGGGTTTGCTGTTTTTTTTTCTCAGTCCTTCCCTTTTCCACACTGCAAAAAACAGGTGTGTCCCATGGTTTGAATCAGACTTATTTAGCTTTAATTAGCTGCTGAATTTCCACCCATGGAATCCAAACAGATGAATGACTTTTCTTATCTCTGGTAAGCTCCCCTTTTCTATGTCAGAGTTGAAACATCCCCTTCAGAAAGATGCCCAGCAGCATTATTTCCACACACCCACCTCCAGTTATCCCCAGCACGTTTTGCTCCCCTGTAGTGCTGCCCTCATGTCACATTATTGTGATTCATTACATACCTAGGCAAGTAACTGCACTGAGTGACTCAGCAGCAATAGGGAGATTATTCCCTTTTTTGCATGTCTGCTAGATGGGTGTCTGTGGAATAACAGCAGAGGAGAAGATACATTATTTGTGTCACTAGGGTGATGGGAGCTGGAACTCCAATTTATAGTAAAGTGTTTCTGCATGCATTTGCATCCATTTTTTATTCTTTAACGTGAAAAAGCTGCTCTGTGTTGAGATTGTCAGTGTGTATGTCTGTGTCAGTGTGAGGTGTAAATACTTTGCCCAGACCACGGGGTTATTTCAAGGGGTTTCCATTTCCATCATGGAAACCACATTCCCTAGAAATGCTAAAGTCAGGCCCTTGACATCATCTTTATGATCTTCTGTCCATGAGACTAGAAAAAGTCTGACAGGGAGAGAGAGAAAAATGGGCTTCTAATCTGTTTGTCTGCTACAAATTTTCCCATGTGGCTTTGGGTTTTTATGTCTTTCATAATTTTTTTCTTTAGCTTTTCAGGACAGCACTTCCCCTTTCTATACAGGATAGTCTAAACAGGGTCCTGCCCTCAGCTTCAGCCTTTAAGTTCTGTCATAGAACAAAGACCTGTAATAAATGTATTTACTGGCCTCTCCATTAAGATGCCTTTTGTGAAATTTATTTGATGGAATTGTTTCACAATTACCTCAGAATGAAACCCCAGGGCTTTTAGATATGGAAACCAGCTGACATACAAGTGTGTTCATATGAATTTATTTTAAAAGTAAAGGCACTTTGACTGCCTTCACACATTTCCCTATACTTTTCTTACTAATTAATGCTTTTGGTGCAGATAGCAGCTGCAATTAAAAGTTGTTTTAGTATCTAAAACCAAAACACTAATCTAGGATTGAAATAAGAACTCCTGAAAGAAATAAAAAAACCAGAATCAGATATAAAGTCATATTTGTTTGGCTTTGTGAAGGTGGAAAAAGCAGGGGCTTTGTTCCAGAAGAAAAAAATATATGAAACTAGAATAACTAGAATAAGAATCTCTCTCTAATTTAGGTGTAGTGAAGGCACTGGTTCATAATTCATCACTCTACTAATGCATTCTGGCAGAGGATTATTTCACATGCATGGCAGGATGTGTCAGACCCTTTGATTTAGGGTCTTCTCTAACAGACTCCATTTTCAAAGAAGTGCAAGAGGCTTCTGCTTCTTCCCCCATAAGCACTACTAAATTCACATTGAGAAATCTGACTTAAATTATACTTACAGTTCCTGACACATAAAAGCAATCTGATTCAGAAAAAAAACATGTAAATTCATGCTTGTATCCTCCTGAATGGAGGTGGCTTGTATCTGCCTATGGTGGAGTTGGGGACGACAAAATGTCACCACCTTCCAAGTAGTGACTTAGCACTTAACTTTATTAGAGACTTCTGTATCAGGTGATGGCCTGGGACAGATGAAAACTTGCATGGAAAACTCTTTCTGTGTCATGAAAAAAAATAACATAAGATAGCAAAAGCAACTAAATGTTAAGTTCCATTAGCCTGCACCTTCTAATTGATGTAGCTGCCTACGTACTTGAACAGTATCTTAAATATGTTAATTTAACCTTGTGTTCTCTTACCTGAGATCATCAACAGCTTCATAGTCCATTTTTATAAAGCTTTTTTTTATTCTCATGTTTCTAACAATGTGATGTTTTGGAAACTTAATCAGGCCTATAACAATAATAAAGATAAAAATATATGTGGGAAAGGTGATATAATTATAGGCCACTCCAGGGACCCACAACAGCAGTTTTTCATTTTGTTTTGGATTGTTTGAAAGACTGCAGTGTCTGTAGTGAAAGAAAGTGGTTCATGTAGAGCCTCCAGCAATATTCTAAGTGACTGACTACACCCAAGGAATATCAGGTGCAGATCAAACAAATCATATCTGCAAGATATAAATTAAGTTTTTTGAACCCCAAAGGCACATTTGAGAAAATTTGGCAAACTCGCTCCTTAATATTCTTGGTGAGAAATCACAGTGTGGATCTTTATATATTTTAGCATTCTACGTCTTATTATCATATTTGAAGGTTAGTTAAGTAACAGTTTTTTATAAAAGAAAATTCCCTGTAAGTTATCTAATAAAATAAACCAAAAAACATTTGTGTTGACAATGAATGTCATTTACTTTTACTGTGTCTTCTGAATTTCATTATTCATATCAACTCTGAAGGATTTTCCTTGTTTTCACTGTATTTATGGCTTGAGATGTGCATGCAGCTGTTCTACTCCCCACAGATCCATCACCTGACCAATAATCAAACTCCATGTGCCAAAGATGTCTCAATACACAAAGAATAGTCATTCTAGGCTTTCTGAGAGTTCAGTTTTCATAATTAAGCCACATTAAGAAAATTGGAAAAGAGAAAATAGATTTAGCAAAGTGTGCCTGTTTGTAGTTTATCTAATTTTTGTTAAACTGTTAGTGATTAGATTAGTTAAAAAATGGTGTCCATGAGAAGACCCTCAGTCACCCCTTGACTAAAGGCAGCTAAATTAATGTATTTCCTTAAGCTCCTGTACAGTAGGTGGTGAACTCTTTTCTCTCCAGCAGTTTCATTGAAGATGGAAGATGAAAAAGTTCCTAATCCAAAACCCAAAGCTGTTTCTTAAATAAAAACACGAGAATAGTTTCCCCTCTTTGCCCTGATGCAGAAAATAAACTTGTTTGCTTCAATTTTGAAGTACTTTAAGACTTCTCTTAAAGCATACTATTTTAAAGCCTGGCTCTAGTTTTGTACTTGAAATTTTATGATTTAGTCTGTGAATCTGTGTAAGGCAGCATTATTTAATAATCTTCTCTAATCTGGAAATCTGTCTGTACGAAACATGATTTAAGTAAAGAGAAGCTATTCCTTGCATTTTGATTGCATTTTCAGACCTGAGTCGAATTAGTCCATAAAGGTTCTGGAAACTCTTATTTATAGGATATATGTCTCTTGTGTTCTGTTCAGGAGCTTTGGATATGATGTCCAAAATTGTCAGGATCACATAGTTTTAATCCTTTTAATCTTCAAATTCCAGTCTTTTTACATCTATCTTTAAGCTATCCCAGATTTTTCGTTTCCTGTTTTCACTTTTCTTTGACAAGCATCTGGAAATTTTTGCAAGCCAAGTGCACATTCTGTATCTATAACATTAGAAGCTGAGATTATCCATATTGCTCTAGTTTTTAATTCCCACTCCCACTTTTCTCTTTTCACATTTTGTAACCAATTACAATAATCATAATTACCATAGCCTATCCTGCATAACATCAATTTACATTTTGTCTAAAAGCAACCATCCAAAAGATGTAAATGTCCTGAAAGCAGATCTAAGCTCATTCTTCCATTGCAAAATATTTAAAATTAATCAGGAAACATGACTTACAATTTGTACTTTAGGGCTGAGTCAAACTCAGAAAAGTTTTGTGTTGAGGCTGGCCATCTGTTCTAAGTCACTGGAAAAAAAAGAAAAAGCCAGATGACTTAAGAACAACATTTTCAGCCTGAATTGACTTCCTTGGGCTCTTGCATCTCCAAGACTCTAAGTTAAGGCACCCAGACTGAGAGTGCATATTTTGCACCATTTCTCTCTTCCTTTTTTTTTTTGTTCCAAAAAGTGAATATGTTTGTTGCTACTCAGTAGCCAAAATTATTAACCCCAGTTTTATTCAGTTTGGTAAACACAGACTGGAAGGTAATCACAGGAATGATTTAATGACTTTTTGGGAGTTATTTTTAGCTATGAACTACACCCTGGGGAAGAAGAGGGGTATTTGATGATGAAAAAGAATTGCTGCAACCAGTTGAGATTCTTCACTTTCAGAGACTGCAATTAGGACATGATGGATATGAAAGGGAAAAAATTGTGCTGAGTCTAAAGAAATTTAAAGAAAAGTAGTAGTAAGAATTAAGAGACATAAATTGTGAAAAGTGAGAGGACAGGTAAAATACAGGAAATACAGGTTATATTAATTTCAACTCCCTCACAACTGTTTAAAACTGGAGGTCAGTGTCCAAGGAACTGTTTCTTATCCTGAAATAAATAAGGAAGCTCTGATTAGATTAACTATGCCAGGTCATGAATATTGACATAGGGGTCTGCTGAGGAGACTTCCTCAGATATGATTCCTGTATGGATATGAGTGCATATCCATCTTACTTTTCTTTCAGTTTCTGTTATCTAAAATTGCACTTCCTTATGCTCACACTTGTTAGATCCAATACCTTAATGTTAAACTAATAACTTTTTTGGAATAATGTTTCAGTAGATTTTTCATAACAATGACTGGTGTCCTGATTCCTCTGGTGGCCACAAGTAGATGTCATGGAAAGAGTGTTATCTGGGTTAATTTCTTCAAGACATTGTCTTTTTGGGTTTCTTAAATTTCTTTACAATAAACACAGTCTGAGTTTATGCTGAACAAAGTCCAGGCTGTGGACTTTATTAGACTACTCTTAATGGATAAGCTACTGAGTTACCTTTACCTGCCAAATTGTCTCACTAATTTTATTAGATACTGAGGGTATAGGACTTGATCATGAACAATAAAAAAGAGCTTACTAATAAATTCTTAGAAATGGAGCCCAAAAAGTATGTTGGCTAATACAAATAATCTTTCAATGCTAGTTTTACGTGACTCAAAATAATTCTTGTCCTCACTGTGTTTACATTCTGATTCTGCTAACAGGTAAGTTGTGCAATTATCCTACTTTATTGTGTGTTAGTGGGTGTGTGAAATGTGTACTTTATACCCACAAACAGTTGCAGACCATTTGGCAACAAAATGGGCAAAAGAAAGATATGCCTCTTGGCTGGTGTCCAATTGGCACAGCTTGAAAATGGGAACATTATTTATGAGCAGCTACTTGTAAAAAATCCGGTTTCAGGATGAGAATTATTGCCATGGTCTGGCTGGAGTTCTGCAAGTGGAAATTTGGGTACATATGGACAGATTATTTGTTTTAAGTTCATTTGAGCAGTGGACTGATGTCAGTAAAAGAGGCTTTTCAGAGCTCAGCAGCCTTGGAACACATTTATGTGAGCTGCAAGTACCAGTGACCAAATGCCACCTCTGTAGAGCTTTGCTTTGCTGTGAGGGCTCACCTCAGCAGTGGAGCTCTGCCAGAGAGGCTTCAACAGATGTTTAGATGTTTCAAACAGCTGGGAGTTTTACTGTCTTCTCTCTCCTCTCTCCCTACCTCCCTTACAACTTGTGAGGAAAATACTAGTTTGGAGACTGTAGAGAGATGGCTAACGAGAGAGAGACTGTCAGGGTGTGTCTCAGGGCCAGCACAGCCTCTACTCTTTGCCCACACCAAGTTTCAGGTCCTGCAGTGCCAGAGCCATGGGAGTGCGTGGCCCTGTGTCCCAGAGCCTGCAGCTTGACCCCACCCAGCAGCTGATGTCCCAGACAAGCTGCATCCCCAGGGAGGAGCCTGGTGCCAGAGGCTGTGCCTGACCCCCACATACCCTGCCCTACCCAGGCTGAGGCATCAGACTCTGTCTGCTGGGCACTGCTGACCTGGGAGCCCCTGAAATCCCTGGCTCCCAGCCCAGGGAGCTGCCATCTCCCCAGCATCCCACCAGATCAGCTGGAAATCTTGACTTTGTCTTTGAAGCTTCAAGAGTAGTGATCTTAGTACTCAGATGGAATTAAAATGCACTTTTTTATTCAAGAAGGTAAAAGACAACTCAGTGAAAGGTACAAATATACACTTCTTAATAGCTTCCTTACTATAAATACAGTGGAAGTAGAAATTTGAAGAAATAAGATCCATGCAGCTCATTTATTCCAGTTTTGATATCTTATCCTTTATTCAGGATGAATATACTGATTGGGAAATCAATATATATGAACATATCCATCTTCCAGCCCGATGAATAGGGTCTAAGACAATACATACAGTGCTGAGTGGGCTAATGTACCAGATTATCTGAGTCAACTGCAGAAAATCTGAGCTATCTTTAGACTCTTACACATATTAGGAGAATTTGGTTTATTCCCAAGGTGAATGGACCTCATATTCTCGTTTACTTATAAGCAAATACATCTTCTCCCTTGCTGCTGATTAGAAACTCCTCTCAAAGAGCTTAAAAACTGAGGAGCGTTTTCAGTTTGCAGTCAGCAATTTTGTGTATTTCCATCACATGTATTATTGATTTTCAATCTTGGGTATTCATTATTAACACTTAACATCCACACTCATTAGTTTTTGCACATCCACGTTATTAGACCCAGTGACCTCCCACTGAGGGCTAGAGATAACATAGTGGAAATGTGCCTATTGAACAAGAGAGAAACATTTTCTCAACTTGAAGACTGCTTTTCATAGTAAACTACTAATCAGATATTTAATCTTGATGAGTAAATAAAATGCTGATCATGAAAATTGTCAAAAAAGTCAATTGTCAGGAATTGTCAAAAATGCTGTGTAACCCAGGAAATATGATTTTTGCTATAACCAGAAAAAGAGTTGAAATTATGTGGTATTGCAGGGTGTCAGAACATCTCTGTCTTTGTCTTCGTTTCAGCTGAGTTTTGTATTCACCTGATGGCAAAGTAACTATTGCTTCATATTTGTATGAGCTGAAGCTTTGTGAACACCAAGAATGGCAAAGGTCTGGCAAACCTGGAGAGGCACTGCCTTGCAAGAAGAAATCCTTGATATCAGCTGGGGCTGGGGGAGAAAACTTTCTGACTTCAAGGGAATAAGTGATGAAGAGGAAAACTACAATAAGAAAATATTTAAATATGAGTCTAAGTGGACCCCAAGAGGAATAAGGAATAAATTCTTCCCACTGTGAACATCACACTGACAAAGGGAGAGGACGTGAGTTTTAGAGTAAAATTTAGGAAACATTTCTTGTGGAAAGGTGGTCAAACACTGGGTCAAAGCTCCTGGAGAGGTGAGCAATGCCTCAAGCCTGCCTGTGTTCAAGAGGAAATGCCCTTAATAATATGGTTTAGCTTTTGGTCAGCCCTGAATAGTCAGGCAGCTGGCCTGGATGACCATTGCACATCCCTTCCAATGCAAATATTCTCTCTATTCAACTCAGTTTGATTCCTACTTCAATTCATCATAAATAACAAACAAAGGCTGACAACTCAGCCAGCTATCACCCAGATTCCTGCTTGAAGAACACTACAACTGTCAGCCTTACAACAAGAGGGACATTGGATCATAATGTGAGAGAAAAAGGACTTTAGGATATAGGAATATGTGTTCTGTGTAATGATTTTAAGTGTATTGTTAATATGAATTTCTGTTTCAACTAGATAATTTGGACGATTAGACTGTTACAAATTAGTTTAAATTATATCAGTTATTAGTTAAGTTATTCTTAGAACATTATTATTCTTCTTATATTCTTGCTATTCTTATTCATTATTATTCTTCATGCTTCAATTCTATGTATGCAGTGTATCTCTCCTGCCAGTAATATTTTATCTAACACAAGCCATACATTGAAATCCAATCTCAGAACCAAGCTGAGATATGGCTGTAGAACATAGCTGTATTTGTTTATATGATGTTGAATTTCAGCTCCCATAAATAGATTTTGAAATGGTGATGCTTTTAACCAGCATATTGCTGCTAGGCTGGCCGATTACTCATTCACTTTTCTTGTCCCTGACATATGCAGAGAACACCTGCAGCTACATATAAAGTGCACTTGATAAATACAATATCATGAGGAATGAGGAAGTGATATGGTAGCACTTTTCCTTTTATTTATTCTCAGGACAGCACATAGGGTGGGATGACTGAGTGGGTCAGGCCATTTACCCATCTGTCTTTATTTTGCAGGTCTTATGTTGTAACACAGGAATTATATTTCTCTGCCATATTTACTTTAGTTAGATGTTCTTTTGTCCTTTTTTAAGTCCAACTCTTGGAAGCTCTAGGCACTGATTTTATTCTTCAAGATGAAGATCTTTTTTTAGAATCCATTATTGTCATGGAGACAGTCATACAACATTGCAAGTGATATTACTCAGACCAGAGGAGGTATAGCATCTTGCAAGATCAAGCCTTCAAAAATCATGCCAGGTCTTTAAGATCTCTTTCAACTCAAGATATTCTATAATTCTATTTAAAAAAATATTAGTCTTTCAAAGAACATAAGATGCTAAAGTCTCCAGCCACCCTACAATGAAAATTCCAATATTTACAAGTTAAATACTCTGAATTTAACCTGCTTTTCTCTAATAAATTTCTAAAGGTATTCACAGTTTTTCTTCTATATGTGGTTAAAAATCATGGGTTTTTTTGTAAACATGACCAGCTCGACATTTGTTCCATCTTGTTCAAGAGCTCCAAACTGGATACTTCTCTGTCTACTAAGCAGATCAATACATTAATTGTCCTCAAATTTCACCTTATGTCATGATTGTATTAAGCTCTATACAAAACCACTTTCAAATAATTATTCAAATAATTATCATACAGATGATGTTTACTATCCATCTCTTAATCCAAAAGCTCCACGTTAAAGGGAGAAAAACAAATTCCCTCTACTCTCAGCAAATCCTGCCCTACCAGCAGCCAGCTCTAAGGAAAAGCTTTTGACCTGTGTGGTGAAGTCATGGAATCATAGAATATGCTGAGTTGGAAGGGATCCTATCAGAATCATGGAGTCCAACACCTGACCCTCTGCAGGACACTGCAATCACACCAAATGTTTCTTGAACTCTGTCAGGCTTGGTGCTGTGACCACTGCCCTGGAGAGCTTGTTCCAGTGCCCAACCATCCTTTGGGTGTAAAACACTTTCCTAATATCCAACATAATATCTCCTGACTCAGCTTTAGGCCAGTTCCTCTAGTCCTGTCACTGGGCACCAGAGTGAAGAAATCAGTGTCTGCCCCTCCTCTTCCCCTCATGAGGAAGATGAAGACCACAATTAGGTCTGACCTCAGTCTCCTCCAGGCTGAGAAAACCAAGTGACCTCAGCCAATCCTCACAAGGACTCTTCCCCAGACCCTTCACCGTCCTCATGGCTTCCTTTGGAGGCTCTCTAATCTCTTTTTTATATTGTGGCTCAAAGCTGCCCCCAGCACTCACACAGGTGAGGCAGCCCCAGTGCAGAGGAGAGCAGGACAATCCCCTCCCTTCCCAGCTGCTGAGGCTGTGCCTGGTGCCCCCAGGACAGGGCTGGTCCTCCTGCCTCCAGGGCACTGCTGGCTCATGTTCAGCTTGCCACTGACCAGGATCCCCAGGTCCTTTCCTTCAGCTGCTCTCCAGCCTCTTTTCTCTTGTCTGAACACACATCCCACCCCAGCTGCAGAATCTGGTTCCTGCCCTTGTTAAATCTCATATGGTTGGTGATTGCCCATCTCTCTAAATTGTCAGGGTGTCACTGCAGGCCCTCCCCGCTCTGACAGCATTTTGTAATTTAGCATTGCCAGCAAACTTACTTAGTATTCCTTAGAGGTTGGGTTTATGTACCCAAAATTTAATACCTCTGCTTCAGGGAAAGAACACATCTGCTTTTTCATGGAGACTCTTAGACCAGGAACACACAGCTGAGAAAATTCTAGTCTCTTCTAATTCTTCCAAGAATTAATTAAAATATATATATACAAACAGTTATGAAAAAATATTTTTTTAGTGCTTAAAGCCCTGTGCAGGTGACTTTATTATTATAGGTTCTAGGGTTTATGTTTTAAACCCCTTAAACTTGAAATAAAAATTATTACTCCACATTTTGAAAAGTGGTAGTTTTGACTCCTGAGAGTCAGAGTAGCTATAGCTGATTTTAGTCCAACACAGGAATCCCCCTCTAATCCTCAGTTAGCTGCCACATCACCACAAAGGGACTCCTTGCTCCACTGTTCCCAGATTTCCCTGTTTTAGGCTTCATGTTACTTACTAAGGAAATTATAGTGAATTCTATTTTGTGGTACTTAATTCCCTCCAGGCACTGATTAAGGAATATTAGATATTTAACTCAGAGGTATAAATCAAAGCCAGCTTCGAAGTTTTGGTTTAGATTTGTTCAATGCTTCTTTAAACTGCCTTTTTAGTTGGCAAGATTCATGAAGGTGACAGATTCTCAGCAGCTCTATTCTTGTGAAGGTGCACTGGAAGCTGTAAAAATTAAGCATATGAATATAGGATGCAGTATTTTTTTTAAAAGTCCTTTGTTTTTTGGGGGGGTGGGGGAAACAGGTCCTTTTGAACTGACACTATATTTAAGAGAAAACAAACAAAAAACCCCCACCCAAGAATGAGGAAATTCTGCTGGTCAGCTAATCTTACAGATTTTACTCAAGGCTTATTGACTAAATTCTGGTGTCTAGGACCTGATTAATAATTCTCTGAATGACTTAACCTTGTTTAATGCATGGTCTACTATTTCATTTAAAAAAAAAAAACAACTAAAAAATAAAACCTAAAAAACCCCAAAACCCTGAAGTGTCCAAAAAAAGAAGAAATAGAAAAGCACTGGTAAAAATTCTAATTTACACTTCAGTACCAAAATTCATTACAATTCCAGGTGGCCTCAAGGCTCTTAGAAGGTAATTTGTTCTTAACTTGAAGAAATATTCCTCTAGGTAGAGCTGTATTATCTTAATACCAAATTTACTTTTGGTTTGGTTTGGTTT
>NC_031773.1:8399226-8475683 GCF_001522545.3 Parus major
ATCTATATCTATCTTGGATAAAGCTATGTCTGCTAATTTTAAATTAGACCCTGGCTTCCCTCAAGCCCATTGCACATTTTATTTGATTTCCCTGGGGACAACTTTTCTATTTAAATTTTCTTCACCTAAATTTATGTAGTCAGAGTATGTTAAACAACTAATGAATAGGATATTTAAGGAGTGATGGAGCACTTTTTTAAAGAAAAATATCTCTCAAAATTATCCTTATTTTCTCTAAGCAAACAGTAAATTCTTAATGCCATGTCATTTATACTTATCATTTATACTTATGTGTCCAAAAATCATTAATTTTTACCTCTAGATTATTATTGATCTCTTAGTACTGAACACTACTTTAGACATTTGTAAACCTGAATTTTCTCCTTGACATTTTTTCTTTTCTTTTTTTTTTTATTTCACCACTGCTTCCCTGAATGAATGCCCTGAAGGCAGATTGGTAGTGTGAGCATAGTACATAAACCCAGCTCGAAGGATAACTGATTTTCAAAGACAATACAAAACTCTGGATGCCCCTAAGGTCTCCACACTTTTTACTGAATGTGGAGTGTTTTAGAGGGCAAGAAGGCATGGAAGAAAGAAAGTGAAGGAAATGTATCAACAAGTTTGTTATCACAAAGCAACATAGACAAGTAGAGCCTCAATAACATCAATACTCCTCTAATTGTGCTTCAGTTAATGGATCTCATGAAAGAATCACTGCATTCTGTCTCCAGGTGTCTGCTGGACTTTACCTTTCCACTTATTCCTATACCTTTTAGTATTCAAAAGTGTTTTTATCCAAGTGAAATGTGTCTCAAATGCACCTAATTTGAGGATTGAAGTGCATGGAAATTGTACTAATTATTATTATTATAATATAGTATTTTCTGATTCTGCTCTTTTGCAGCAACTGTTTAAGGGACAAAATAATTTTTGTTTCCCAGGAAAATGTTGGTTACTGTATTTTATATATTAGTTTTCATCTTGGTTGGAATGTAGAATATAGATTTATTTCTAAGGAGTGAAGAACATTATCATAATAATAGCAGACTAAATATTACTTTAATCACCAAACTAATTAAACAATAATATTTAAAAAAAAAGGACAGGTACTCAAGCTAGCTTATTAGACCAAGTTATTAGTTAAGACAGAGTTTTTAACATCTAAGGAACATCTTGATAACCACCCTGCTGTTATAACACCTGCTCTGCTCCTTATCCCAGATAAGGTGTGCGTTTGAAAGAAGGGAAGGTCTCAGAAGAAGGACCTGGAACAGGTCTTCCTCCTGCCTCTAAATTCAAGTGTCAGAGGAATCTGCGTCGTTCCCCAAACGCTCCCGCAGGCTGAAAGTTCGGGAATGTCACTTTTAGTGCTTTGATTGGAGTGGAAGGAGGAGCTCACTAGATGGTGCTAGGCACAGGCACAGCCTCCGGCCTGGGGCCACTGTCCTAAGGGATGCACGGGAGCATCCGGACCTGGCTCTGAAATGCTGGGGAAAAGGGATTTGTGAAAGTGACTCGTGTGAAAAAGAATCGGTGGTGTGCATTTGTCAGATCATCGCTGCATTTTAAAGAAGCTTTTCTGTCTGATAATAAATAACTTGCGGTTGCATCAGTATTCCCCCTTTCATCGTACTCTATCACTGTCTTTTGATGCTCCGTTTTTCTTCATTTACCTATTAATTACTTCATTACTGTTTATTTCCAGTTTCTCTTTGAGTGACAAACCTATCGTCTTGTCAAGAGGTTGCTTTCCTCAGTTTTGGTTCCTGTGTGTAGTTCTGACCCCGGCAGCTTTCCTGGGAGGCACATCTCCTGTTTCTCACTTGCAGCCCATCAACACCTGCAGCTGAGCCACCCGCAAGCCAGATTAATGCTGAGCTGCCTTTCTGGGCCATCCATGGTCCCTGAGGTGTGTGTCTGTCCCTGCAGCTGCCACTTTTCTGATTGCCCCTGAGCCTGTTCCTGTGTTTGGGAGACACCTGGAACCACCCTGCAGCCACACCAGCCCTAATTGTGGCTGCTGGCTGCTGCAACCAGCAGCACCAGAGTCCCATCCACCCTCCAGAGCTCCCACAGCACCTCAGCACCACCACAACAAATCTTCTCCGGCTGAATTTTGGATGCACACAACGTACATTTGAACAGCATGTATACAAGCAGCTCCTTAAAGAAATGCTGTGGTGTTAGTCAGCCCCAGCACCCCACAGTAATCTGATGAGACCATGTAAATCATAGAGAAAATGCTGGGTTTTACTTTACAAAGCACACAATGCCATATGTGTTTTTAAGTAGAATTTTATTTCTGCCTCTTAACTGATGAAAACAGTACTACAGATACTTTCTGATGGATAACAGGTAAATGTTGTAATGCTAGTAGTTATTACTCTTTACTTCAACAGGTCTTTAACTCAATGGTTTGTAGGACAAGACAGAAAGCAGCTCCATGTTGAAGGTCACCTGGTGGGGACAGGCAGGTGAGCACAGACTGGTACACAGAATCAGATTTGTAACTTTTAACTTCGTGGTTCTTTCCAAGCATGACTCCCATGACAACGTTCTCCTAAGTCTGAATAAATAAAAAAAGAATGGGAAGCCTGATTTAAAAACAGGCCCCTGATCTGCATAGAAATTTCCTTTAGTGGCAGACTTACAAGGCCTCAGGAAATATTATCCAGATGCATGGCTTCTTCTAACAGATGACAAAGCCTTTGATGTCACTTATTACTTGGAACTAATTCTGAGATTGTAAGTATGCATTTAAGTATGCAAGATGCATTCTACCCCACACAGCTAAAAAAAGAAATAAGTGCCACCATACTCCTAAGGTTTTTTCAGATCTTGTATCCAAGACTTCCTTCTAATTTACATATTTATTTCTTAGTAGTTGCACTGGTATAATGCATCAGTCTCTCAACAGGGTGTGTGAGTTAATTCCTGCCAAAGTGACACTACAAACTACCTGTACAGATTCCTATACTCTCACTGTCTGTAATTTCTCCTATTCTATAAAATGTGCCACAGGGGTAAAAATAATTTTAATTTTTTTTTTTTTAGAAAAAAAGATGACACAGACAATACAGTTCATTTTTCATTAATTTGAAACAGAAGGTAGATTTAGGCAGGTAGAATATGTGCGCTACATAGGAAAATCTTGCTAATTTCAGCACAGTAGTTTTCTTAATGACTTAACTAACAAAAATGATAAGTATATAAAGAAAGTCTTGGCACACACACATATACACATAAAAACCCCCAAAAAACCAAACCCCGCCACCTACATATTGAAATGTTTTAACTCAGCTAAGCGAACCTGACTGCCATGGGAAATGTCCCATTTTTGGGGCTGGTAGAACTGTCTGTACCTTTCAGCATTAAACAAATTGGCTTTGAGTAAAATTACTTTGAGAAAAGATGGTTATAAGAAATTGTTCTGAGTTTGTGCTCAGAAATCTACAATAGATTGGTCAGACTGAGATTTGGTTAGTCAAATGATTTCTTCAGTGGTGTTAGAAAAACAAATCATGTCAGAAATTCTGTCATAAAGGGGATGTAAAATCTGAGATACTGATTGGAATGAAAGGCTGCTAATGCTGTAGGGCACAGCTCACTCTGGATGTAATTGCTCTCATTTCTTACTAAACAGTCGTTAACCAACCTGAGGCAGCATTGGATTGGAGTTGTTTCTGGTAAAAAATGAAGTTTCCTTACAAGGTCTGATTGTCAGAAATAGTCAGAAATAGCAAGAAATAGACTTTTATCAGATTTTTCCAATTATTCAATCTGAGTTTAAATAAAAAATTTGTAAATTGAGACTTAACATATAAATAAATCTCTAAGTTAGATGATTAAAATCATTGAATCAGAGCAAGGGCACTTTTGATATGTGACACTGTTGTGGGTATTGACTAATAGAAATAAATTCTCAGCAGTACTAATTAGGATACTGTTTTAGATCAATTTTTAGTTTTTAAAAATAATGATACAAAAACTGAATACTGTGACCATAACATTATTGATTATCATGACAGTTGGTATTTCATGTTTGACTTTTATGTCAATGAAGCCATTTTGGATTTCTAGCTGCTGCATGGCCACACCACATGGGTATTTTTGCCTACTGATATACCAGAGTAATGTAATTTCTTGTATTGGATAAATAAAGAAGCAACAATCTGATATCAGGATGAGATTTTAGCATTTAGCTTGGGGCAGAAGGAAGTGGATTATTGGTTAACACAACCTAGAAGAGATCTTTACATTCAACAGTTTAAAAAAATTGTAAATTCTGATGATGTATGTGGGTTTTTTAATGAAGTTTCCTCAATTTGGAAGCTGTAGGGTTCAGTATGGAGAAACCTTTGAAGTTAAACTGAAGCAGCTAACTCTACACAAAGTTTTTATTTTAAATATAAGAGAGGTGAAAAAATCCACTCCCAAAAAATGGAGTAAATAGTTACATCTAGAAAGATATCAGGAAATAATAAATATTATCTGTAGAATGTAGGAATGCTCAATAACAAAGTCCTGTCAGCCCTTTAGAGATGAAGAATTTCTTAAGAACACATTAATTTTGAATTTTCAAAGGAAAAGGGAAAAATAAAATACTTAGGTGCATAAATAAATGTATAAGAACTGTAACTTTTATATAGGAAGGCATTAAAGAGAATATGAAATACTTGGGTCAGCTGTCCCCAGAATTAATTAATTCAGTGTTCAAAGATATATATGATAGGATAACAGGAATGACAATAAAGTACCAGTTCTTTGAGGCACATTTGAAACAGGAAAGAGGCAACACACGTGCTACAGCAGGAATGTGTGAAAATTATGAAGCTGATTTTTTTTTAAGAGTGGTCAGAAATTGGAACGGTCCCTCTGTAAAGATTTCCTAATTTTCATCCATGAAGGTAAACTCTAAACTCTACAGGACAAAGCCCTCACAAATCTCTGATTTTGAACTTAGCTGTGCTTTAACTTGGACCTGGCAGAGATTTATTTAGACAGCTACTTCAGGAGATGAGATGAATCACGTTCCTGAGAACATTTGTGCTCTCCCTTTAATAAAGAGAGGGATTAAACAACAAACCCATAGGAAGAGAATTATGCTGTGGGTTACTGAGTTTGGTCTGATGAATCCTTATCTTAGCCCCCTGACAATAACAGTTTGATTATAATTATTATTTCTATTGTTGTTATTTTTTTATTATCATTATCATCATAATCATCATCATCATTGTCATCATTACTATTATTTTTTTTACTGAATTTATATTTAAGGCAAGGGATTTCTTAAAACACAGATGCTCAGAATTGTCATCTCAATGATATATTAATGAATTTAGCTGCCTAGAAAAACTAAAATGAGGTAACATTCTCAAATTGTTTTGTTGTTTAGCAAAATCAAATATCTCATGTTACGCTCAAGTCACAATATTATAGCACTCATCCTAGTTGCACATTTTTATATGCTTGGTTCTGGGCTTTTTGATGCAACTTGGAAGGAGAATTTGGAGGTGATTCAGCTTTTGTGAATTTTCAGTGTAATTTCTAAGCTCACTGCTCAAATTTCACTAAATTTCATTTGCTGTAGTATATGTTTGAAGTACTGTCTAGGTAAAATCAACAGTAGGGGACTTATGAAGACAATTTGCAACACTGTGAATTTTCTATTAAATACACTAAAATAAATGTTAATTTTATCTTTATTTTATATTTTATTTATATCTGTATATTTTACAATATTTTATTATTAAGCTCTCTTTGACAGAACCATTTACAAATAATGCTATTCCATAATTTTTAATTGTATTGAAATAGAAATATATTCATTTTCTACTTTTGACATAACCTTGAGAATCCTCTTTCAGAAATTACTCTTTTCAGGGAATGAAGGATTCTCTTAAGAATATTTTGAGTCATGATTATTTACTCAAGGCATATTTGCATGGATGCAAAGTTTTATAGAAACAATACAGTACTCAAGATCTATGAAAGATAATGTTTATAGCTAGTAGTTAATATATTTAATAAGTATATAATATAGTTCATAAACCTTTGGAGTCTTCTTTCAGGTCATATAAAAATTGTGTTCCAGTTCAAATTAAGCACCAGAAGAGTATGGAAATATATTTTGTTAATTTCACAATGAAGCTATGTGAAGGAAATAAATATTTCCTGGTAATGATAGTGCAATTCTAGGTAGTTAAACATTGCTTTAGGTTGTGAGAAGCAGTCTGGAACTACGGGACTGTTGTCTGAGACTGCCCTACCTCAATCTCCATTTTCTTCTGTTTGCTTCAGAAAAGTGTTCTTGTCATAGTAAGACAGAAATAAAACACAGCAAAATTAAGACTTTTTTCTGTGAAGAAATAGGAAAAATCTTTTATTAATTTCATAAAAGCCTTTCTTTAGCCACCAGGCAGGAGGCATTTCCAATTCAGCTCACGTTGATAGTGACTTGAGTGGCTGCTTAACATAAAGGTCAAAGCTATTTCAAAGAGCATTTGAGAATTTCTATTTTTCATTTAAACATTTATCTTTTAATTAAGCAATTCAAGATCACTATCACATGTTATTGTTATCATTAGGTAAAACCATTTGTCCTCTAAACATTTGTTGCACATTAAATAGAGGCTTCTGCGTTCAGTTTAGAAATCAAAAATTTCATAGGTTTGGGAGGCACAAATAAACCAAACTAGATGATCATACTGATCCTTCCATTTCTTAAATATATTTATCTGCTTCTAATGAATGGAATAATATAAGAACAGTTAAACAAAAATAAATAAAATAATTTAACAGAAATAGTTTGTCATAAAAATGCTGACGGGTGCCTTCTGTAAGTGAAAAATCAGACTTGGGGTTGAGTGTAGTTAGGCACTTCTGTAAATTCTCTCTGCCATCAAAATGACTTTGGGTCATTTATGCTTTGACAATAAAAATATTAAAACAGTAAAAGACCACCTAGTATTTTCTTCTACCTGTAAGGTGATTAGATAGATAGATAGATAGATAGATAGATAGATAGATAGATAGATAGATAGATAGATATTGTTTTACTTTTTATCTTTTTTTATTTTAATGGATTTAGGTGCTGACAGCATTAATATTTGAATTGTAGGTGCCTCAAACCTTCTTGGAAGCATGTTTCAGATCTAACAGACTGCAATTCTTTTATTTATACGACAACATATTTTGTTCAGTTTTTATCATATATGAGAAAAAAACTTCTTTGACAAATATTTGAACAAAAATGTGACTGTGTACAATCTTCAGTGGAATATATAGATAGCCTAGGTCTATGTACAGTGTTATATTTCTTAGATTTACCTGTTTATTTTGGGGAAAATCTAGGCTTTCTCAGACAGTGCTCCTATTAACTATGTGGCTTCAGTCTCAAAGGAGGAGAAAATAAAAAGTTGAAATGAAATTTCACAGGAGCCAGAGAAACTTTGGAGCTTCTTTATGAAAACATTATCATATGGCTTCTGGTGAAGGTAATCATGATGTTAAGTTTGGTGTTAGACATTTCACTGAGTACTCTCTGCAGACTCCAAGAAAAAGATAAGTGACAGTGGAGAAAATGATGTTCTGGATAAAAGATGTGTGTTAAGACACCAAATATTCTCATCTACTGTTTTGATTCTGTGAACACAGACATCATGGTTTGTTTTTTATTTCAGAGGAAATTTCACTGTTTTCCTGTTTAGAGGCATGTTTTCTAGGGAAGTAAAACAAGCATAAGCATTTGGGCTGTGTGTTAATATTTGTCACAAACCTTGAGTATTCTGAGAGGATCTGACAGCAAACAAGAGCACTGTAAATTAATCCGAGGTGTATTCTCTACTTCTTTTCAGCCATCACTCTGAACCTAAGGCAAACAGATGGCTGAGGATTTCTCTGAAAGATTAAGTGGTTTCATATGAACATCTCTCAGGATGTAATTTACATGCTACTTGAAGCCTGACTTTTTTTATGTTGATTTTTTTTTTTCTTCCCAAAAATATTGAAGCATAAAGGAACAAAAGCCATATGACATAACAATTACATTTACAGCACAAGCTAGATGTTCTTACTGTGACATTAAGTTTATTTACTTATTATTCAAGCACTCATTATAGTTCCTCTTAGTATATTTTTTTCCATCAATTCAAAGAAATAATATAATATTATGATTCCTTAATTTTTAATGCACCTAAATATGTTTATATGGGTTATAAAAGCCTCAGGGATAGCAGCAGGCTTTTGATAGATTATGTTCTTTATGGCTACTTTCCAGCTGATCAGAGTTGCTGATTCCAGCAATAATGTAAGTTCTTGACTACCATGACCCTGTGTTTTTCTCTGTAACTACAGATACAGGAGGGAACGGAAGTCTCTCCTGCAGCATTACCAGAGAGCAGTCTTCCCTCCTAAAACACAAAGGAAAGACAGAGAGATGTAAGGCTGTTTTTTCTTTGTGAAAAAGAAATTTGGATATACTCCTATTTCCTTTCCAGAAGATATATTTGATTAATAAGTTGCTATTTTTCTTCAATTTTTCTTTCTTTTTACACTTTTGATAGTGTAAAAACCTTTCCCAAGATTGATTTACTCATCCAAATTTAATTCTTTGAAGATACTTAATCTAAAACTTACTTATTTTGATTTTAATAGCATAAAACAGCATTTAAGTGACTAAAATATGAATGATTTAACACCTTTGAAGTTGTTTCTGAGATGGGATGTCCAATAAGAACTCAGAATCATAGAACTGGTCTGTACTTTATTCAGTAATGCTGTTCACTCAGTAAGACTCATGACCTGCCATCCTGTGACATCTTTTGCTTTCCTTCCCTAAAACATTTATCCTCTCCTGTAGAAATTACAGCTAAACACAAAAATTCACTTAGGATCTTCCTGCATGGCTGGGCTTAGCACAGAAAAACCATCATGAGATGAAATTTCACAGTAAAGGTATTCAACAATCTTCTAGTGGCACTTTCTTTCTTTTGTTTCTAAAGTCCATATTTCTTCCACTTTGGAATGCAAAAAAACATCAGGGAAAATCCATCTGCATTGGAAAGTGGGAAATACTCTAGAGGTTGTTCTGATTTATGGGGCAGTAAAATGTTTGACATCGAGATTGTTGACATGTGCAACCTGTGATCCACTATAACCTTAAACCTTGCTTTGCTGTCTGCCTGGTCATTCTTCACCCTGTGTTTCATTAACTGGATAGGCTTGCTCAAATAAGTAAACTGCATTATTTACCTACAGAATTCCATAACTATCAAGCTAATTTTTTTAACTTTTCAATTTAATAAAGTTAGACTTCAATATTTTCCTGCAGTATATTCATAGTCTCCCCCAGACCAAAGTAATCTAAATTATAATAAGAAAACAATAAAAACTAACAATTTTTTCCCATAATCTCAAGACAGGTTCCCATGCAGCATAGCTTGATAGGTTTTTCATTATCTGCCAATGAATTACATATATCTGCAGCCATGGCTACCTACCTAGTTTTAGATTCAACTGTAGCACTTTTATTTGTGTTTTTCTTCCTACTTTATGAGTTTTTATGGACTCAGAAAAGAACATCTACTTCTCTCTCCACACTGCAAGGCCTACCAGTGTTATAGAAGACAATTACACCGGTCTGAAATGTGCCAGATTCTAATTGTTCTTCATATTCAATTATTTCCCAGGTCACAAAAATATTTTTATTATCACTCCAGTGTTTTTCTGATTAGCAAAAAGAAGATTCAAGAACTAGAATAATAAGAAAGCAGACAAAAAATAGTGTGACTTGCAGAAGATTTACTGAATAAACTTGTCTGTAGAGAAGTTCAGAGGTGCTCAAGAACTCCAGTTGTTCAGCCATCTAAATTTTCTAAGCAGACAGGTTGAAGCTGTGGCTTTTGCACATGGAAAAGGTTTTCCTCAGAGAGTGGTGAGTAACAAAAAAAAGGTTTGATTCTATACAATCCACTGAAGTACACCAGTACTCAATGAAGTAAACAGAGAAAATCATACAGAAATGGTGTGTATGCTGTCATTCATTACCAAGCACCACCAAATTCCCTTTTGTCTTATACATCTGCAAGTATGCTCCTATTGAAAATAACTGTAAAATAAGGAAAGTCTGTGTTTTCTAAAAATTATTTATTGGTGATCTTTTGGATTTACAGTTTGAATGGATTTTTTATTTTCCATAAATAACTTACATTTTTAATAAGTATATATTCTTCTTCACAGGTGCAGATGATGGTACTTGTATTGTTTTGGAGAAGGGGTGAGATATCTTGTGGAGATGCAGGAGCTGTAGACAAAATGTTGCTTTGTCATTAATTGTGATAATCATGTCTTCCCAAATTCTAACAATGCTTTTAGCTTGTGAAAATTCAGCTGGGAATTTAACTTCCCTGTTGAACCAGGTTAGCTTTTAGTAATGAGATTTCTCTTTCTGTTCTTTGGCTATGCTAAGCAGAAACAATGCATTCAACTTTGATTCTAAGCCATTGTTGTCAAAACAATGTAGTTTGGAAATTAACGATTAGGTGAAAATATCTTGCTACAGTAATTCTTTCAGGCTTCTCTTGGCTGCCTCAACTTCATCCTATCTGAAAAATGATGCATCATTGCCTTGGCAAAGATTTAAGATGCTCTGTTCCCAAAAATGAATGTAGCATTTGCATTCATTCTGCCTGTTGCTCTTGGTTTGTTTTTTTTTTTTTAATTTTAAATCTTTTTATTTACTTCTGATAGCTCCATTCCTTCTTCTCCACCATAAGCAGTAATGAATGCATTCATATCTTCTTTTCCTTAAGCAAAAAAGTGTGTATTAACATTATCAGTGCATAAATGGTTCAAAGGTGCTGAAATTCATGCCAGATGCTTCAGTGACTCAGTACCAAATGGAAAAATGTCTGAAAGGTTAACAATATATTAATTTTTCTGCTGGAAATTTCTTTTTACAAAGGCCTTTTTCTGTTAAGAGACATCATTGATCACCATTCTCAATATGCAGAATCAACAAGCTGAGCAGTCAGCTTACAAAACAGAGCCATTTTCTTCTACTGCTTGTATATAACCACGATTTTATAACAGTCAGATTTTTAGAGAAATTCAAATAAGATACCTTTCAGAGAAAGCTTCTTAGGAAAATGATGTTAATAGACTGTTTGTTGGGTTTTTATTTCAGTTTTAAAGGTAAGTATTGGTTTGGACTTTAAGCTTTTTTATTCCTTACAACTTTAAAAACAAAATCAGTTGTCATTTGGAAAGGGAAAAGGATAAAATAATAAGTCAGAAGACATTTAGGCATCATTCAGTCAGATCAGGGGTTTAGCCAGTGCCTCAGCCTCATACCTGTGCCTCTTTTGAACCACTTTCTACAAGATGGTGTCTTATTTCAACCAAATTAATTCAGCAAATAGAGAATAACTGTGAATTGTAAACTTAATAACTGTTCTTCTCCCTGTGTCACCTGGTTTACCCTCTGACACATGAAACATATTTCAAAAGAACTCATGTCCTGAGACACAACATTGAATATCACATTGAAGATTATTTTTATTATCCAACGTACTGATAGTTTAAGTTGTTTCATTGTCCCTTCGTACCCTTGGATAGTTGAGGCTGACTTCTACTCAGTCATTAGTGGAAAGCTGCATGCTGACTTGATTTCAATGCATTTTCATTTTTAATATTTTTTGACATGTGAAACTGATTACTAAAGCAAAAAATATAGTGAGTTGAGATTTTCTTTTCAATAATTGATGAAATTAAGCACCATATGACATTGACATTTTCTCTTTGACATGTGGATACCCACAGAAGTTACTGTGCATTCTACATTAAAAAAGAAGTTATAATTTATAATTTTTAATCAATTTATTCTATAGATAATATTTTCAGTTCCCATGCTAAAAGGAGGAAGCAAAGAGGGTAGAGTCCCATTTTTAAGCAGTTCCACTTAGCTGTCAGGTATTACCACAATGATGCATTGTTTGGAATATAAACATTATGAGGAACTGTGGATCAAACAAACATTTTCCATGTATTGACAAATTTTTGGGTAAAATTTAATGAAAATGTAATCCTCTGAATTAACAGCTTGATATAAAAGTCATTAAAATAGATGGAAACATATCCATTCATTTAACAAGTCTTTAGAGCAAGCATTTAAATAGCTTTTAATGCTTTTCGCTCCAGCCTGATGAGTATTATCTTCATTATACAGATGATGTTGTGAAGTCATGGAAAAGTTAAATGTTGATTCCAAGGCCACAAAAATTAGACACTTGGAAACTAAAAAAATTAAATATTAATAGTTCTCTGTCTGTAATTCATATTTAAGTCAGTTTTTATCTAAATAAATTAATTTTTAAGGGTAATTTTTTTAAAAAAAAGTCAAAATATATCCCGATCTTTATGTCATCAAAATTACCATCTGAAGACTTTTTATTTACAACAAAGAATCTATGTTGTTCTAGAGAGATTGTAGTCAAAAATTATTAGATAATATTATGCATCAAAGTGAATAGGAAGCATGTGTAGGAAATATTTGTATATTTATAATAAATAATATGTTTAGAGTGGTCCTTGCTAATAACCTAAATAATATTTTCTTAGTTTTTTCTTAGTTTTGTCTGAGATACTGGTGGTGGTAATAGGAACATATTTGGTGGTATTTTGACTGGATTGCTTAGGTTAATTGTTAAACCAGAAAGACATACAAATACCATTATATCTACAGAAAAATTAGCATCCAAAGTTAAGCATACAAAGTGCTGTGAGAAGACAGGAGAAGGGCAGTATGAAAGCCAAACACCGTAACACAGTGACAAAAAAAGAATTGTGCAAAACTGATGAAAAACATCATAAGAAGATTAGAAATCATGAACCAGTGACTATTTAGCAAGGGGTCATCTAGGCAACAAGTTGTAATGAACTTAGATGAAAATAACACACGAATGTACACAGGAATTAAATGCACAAATTATTTATTTGCTTCTTAAAATGTTCCAAATATGCCCATGTAAGTTATCAGTGCAGAATTAGCTATTATTGCAATGTTATTAAATCTTGGACAAGATGATACTGGAGTTTTGGAAGAAAAAAATCCCTTCTCCCACATGCTGCAGCACAGCTTCCATTGTGGGGCTTTCATTCAATCTAATGTGAACATGAACACTCCTGGGGCACTTCCTTAAAGCAAGGGAGGAGGAAGGCTTCTTCCCACTCCTCATCATGGCTCAGGCAAAGCCTCCATGGGCAGAGGCATTGTGGGTGTCAAAGGATGGGAGAGGGTCAGGCCTTGTCATACAGAGTTCACCTCAGGGGGCCAGAATACTAATCCTGGCAATCACAGAATTAAAGAATCATTGGATGCTTTGGGTTGGGAGTGACTTTAAGATCATCTAGTTCCAACTCCCTTTCATGAGCTGGGACACGTTCCACTAAACCTGATTGCTCCAAGCATCATCCAACCTGACTGAACACTTTTGAGGATGAGGCATTCATAACTTTGGCCAGAAAATTTTTATTGTTTTCTTTTCCAGGAAAAACATCATGCAGTTTACATCAACTGCTTAAATACACTTAAAGCCTTGACCTAGCAAACATTTGGAAAGACATCACTCAAGGCTGAAGGTATGTCCCATGTGAACATGGAATATGGAAGGATTGAAATATGATCTTTAGAATAGACCATGAAGATGAACCAAAGGTCAAAATACAAATGCTTTAAGAGAAACTGTAGAAACATTGCAAAGGAAGGGAGGAGGTTGAAAAAAGTGGCAGAAATAATTAATCACTTTCAGGAAAATTGGAAGCAGTTTGAGACATATGCTTGGTTTTATTTTGCACCATTTAAAGCTTTCATCTCAATCTAACCATGGAAAATGTTGAGGTGCATTGCCAAAACTACAGTCAAGGTAATATCTGTGGAATTTAGAAGTCTGTTTATAAGTATGCTTGTAAATCAAGAGAAATTTATTTTAAAATGAATGGTACTCACACTGCATATCTATGTAGCTATACATTAGGTAATTTCTCACATTGCCCTCCTGACTTTCAGTATCTGTAGGGAAAATCCAGCTTCTCTGTAAATTGTATTGGTTCTAAAAGACCAAAATATAATCTGTTTAATTTTTCACTCCATTTAGGTGCCCAAGAAAATATATTTGACTTTTCCAAAAAAGCACATACTGCAGAACTGAGCTTTCAAAAGCAGGTCCAGAAAGTCCCAAGAATCTCAGATAGAAGCATAAATCAATAGATTTAGTATTATTTAACTAAACTAATGCCACCAATTTATGTTCAGAATCCCTTTGTCAGTGCCTTGACAAGAAACAGCCAAAAGCTCATTGCCAAAGAACTGTCTGAAGAGGAATGAGATGGCAAAAATTCTCCACTCAGTTTATTCATGTCCTTCACCATCTTCATACAGTGCGTGTTCACATCACAAAAAATATAAAAGAACATATATTCCTGGATTAAATGATACAGAAAAAAATATTTTCACAATTGATTTACAATGAACTTTAAATCTAAATGTCAAGTTATATTTTGGAGGCATTCTATTCTAAGAAAAAAAGTCTTCAAAGTCTGTCTTTGTAGAGCAGAAACAATGGGTTTAAAATCCGATGTCTGATTCAAAAGCTGAAGTTCTTAAATGTATCTGATTAAATCCTGGTTTATTTTTGCTTCTAGTAATTGTTCACATTTTCTCTTCAATTTCTATAATAGGAAGAATGGATCCTGGGTCTGGAGAGTAGAAAAGGACTTGTTTTTTAAATACCATTATTTAGAAGGGAGAAAAAGGAATTAGGGTGGTTGTAAATTTTTAACACACATCCCAAGTCAGTATTTGCAAGAAAAACTGAATTTGTATGATCATATTATTATGCATTTGGGATTTGTTGTGATTGTTGGAGGGGGTTTTTCTGGTGTGTGTGTGGGATGTTTCTACGGGGTTTTTGTGTTTCGGTGGTGGGGCAAGGAGGTTTTTTTGTTTGTCTGGGTTTTTTGGGTTTTTTTTGTGGTTTTGTTTTAATTTTTTTCCTTCAGCATCTTGTTTAGTTCTACCTTTCCTACCCATCTAGGTATTTTTTAACCTTATTTCCATTCTCTGTCATCACTTATTTTTATTGCTTCTGTCAGCACAAGGGAAGTTTACATTTCTGCACTAAAAATTATTAGCAGAAAATTAACAGCTGATACTTCTTTAAGAGGGATAAGATCTGTCCCTGAGGGCTGAGGCATCTTTTGATCACCTGCATCTTAACTCTAGAAGCAGTAGTTTTGTTGAACATTGCTCTTTGGAGTCCTGTAGAAACACATGCTCACCATGAGCAAAGCTTAGACTGTGCCCCCAGAGCTTTCCTTGTTACAGTCACTTATCACAGCAGTTCACAAGCCCTGCTTTGCAGAGACAGGGTGATGGGAGAAGGACTGACCCATGGCATTGCTTCCTGAGCTTCCTTGCTGCACAAATGGCAAAATAAAAAAAGTGTTATTAAACTGATTGGATTACTTTTCTTATTTTCTATTTAAGCTGCTATCCCAGAAGACTGGCTGGCTGGCTCTCATTTAAAACTGACATTTGATTTTCTGTTGAAGTGAATCCAGACACTCTCTGATAAATGCTCAGATAATTAATAAAATACAAAATTTTTATATCAATTTTGCAGAGACATTCCTGGGCTACTTAAGGTCCTGATCATTTTTGGCATGCTGCATACTTATCTGTTCTTCTTTCTCTTGTCCTGCATATATAGTTCTTCACTATATCTAGTAATTCACCCATTATATTCCTTGGAGTTACAGGAATTCTTCTACTATGAATGTTATATTAATCTTGGACCTGTTTTGAAAATGTTCTCCTTCCCAATCCTTTCAAGGCTGGTGCACAGAGATTTTTTGCAGTGGCTGTATTCAGCATGGGGGAAGGCAATCTCCTTGCCTCACTATTGCATCTGTTGCTCCCTTTAGCAATTTAATTCTGGATATCATGAGTGAGGAGACTCCTATCCAGAGATCACACTACACTGTGTTGGCCAGGTCATCTGTCAATTTAAAAAATGGGCTTCTGTTAATATTTTCCCAAGAGAAGTAAGCACTATGGTTTGACTTGATCAGAGATATACAAAGGAGCAACATAAAGAATTAATATAAAAAGCCACAGTGCCAACAAACAAGCACAGATGTGAGGAGGAAAATAATTTTCCCCATAAAAAATCCCCACCAAAACACACACACACAAGACTGTACCTGATAATCTTTATGATGTAAATACATAGATATTCTTTGATTACTATACATTGGCAGGACTGGGCATAGTAATCTTCCTAATGGAAATTTGAAATTCAAAAGGTATGAAGAAACATGATGAATTTTTTTGAATTTCAGAGCTTCTAGGCTCTGAGCTTTATTTTTTTATTTTTTTTTTTATCATTTTGTATAAGAAAACTCACTGAAGTTGAGAATAGAGCTCAAAATATATGTTCCTTTCCTCTTCAGTCTGGCCAGGATTTCTCTCTCAGTTTGTGAATAAAATAAAAAGTTACAGTCTTTATCAATTTGTTTTCCTATTTATATTTCTGATGCCTTATGGTGAAAATTCCCTGCAGGTATAATGTGATGGCCAGTGCATTCTGCCCTGAAACCACTCTAAATAGCCTGGAAAGAGCGAGGGAGCCTGGGGAGAGGAATATCATGCATGATGAGTCCAGCAGCTGGTCATAGCTGCACTGGGCAGAATCAGGGCTGCTCAGGGAGATCTGTCTCATGCCATCCATTCTGACAAAGAAAATCATGTCTCAGGTATCAAAATGTTTGGGAATCATTGCCTGTACTGCCTAGATTCATTAGTAAGTTCTATTAACATGCATTAAAACATATAGCTATGATATTTTTTTGTATGCAGTCAAGTATCTCTTCTCCTTTAAAATAAAGTTCAGTGTGTTATCTTTTTGTCACTCTTGTGGGAATGTCTGAGCACGCAAATCTTTCAGATACCATGTAAAAAACTTGATGTCTTCATAAAAAGTCTTCCTGACCTCTTCTCATCCAGAATTGGAAGATTTGGGTCAACAAATCTTGACATCTGCATACAGGTTCTAGTCCTTAGGGATCTGAAGACTTTTGAAAAATTGAGTTCCCAGTCTTTGTCTCCTCCAGTGGGAAAGTACCAGTAAGAAAACATTTCTGATTAAATTGGAAAGAAAAGACAACAATTGAGCCATAGACTGTCAGTAAGAAAAATACCCAGTCAGGCCTTTGTCACCCCACAACATGCTTGAGATTCTGTAGTTTCAAATTATCTTAGTTTATTTACAAAATTGAACAAAGGATTCCCTGGTATGAGCACATACATCTTCCTGTAGTACACCCTTGCAGAAAAGCAGGAGTATCTGGTGCACATAAAGGGATATTTCTTCAAAATAATAGAATTTAAAATATTTTGAACAAAATTTCAAAGTGCATCACTCTAAAAAAGTGTTGAGTGAGTGCAAAAGGTTGATTATGCATGACTATATGAATGAAGCAAAGTAAGAACTGAAAAACTGCTACTAAAAGACATTAGAACGCCCAAAAGCTGTAATACTTCAACCTAAATCAAAAACCTTTTCTGCAAAAAACTTCTTAATCCTAATTAACTGGTCATAACTTATATAAGATAATATTAAGTTTGCATCTAGCTTTTTATTAAATTTTTGTCCTGATTCCTGAATCTGTTGCCAAACAATCTTTTATTGTCCATGCAACTGCTCTTGTTCCAATAGTTCCAAAGTTCAGTAAACTTTTAAGAACACAGGTTTACACACTGAACCATCAGCTAAAACATTAAATATACCATATCATAAATAATCATTCACTCTCTTTAAGAGTATTTTTAATGGAACAGCTATCACAATGGTCCATAGTTGGGAGAACAAATCAGATGAAGATTGTTAGCAATACCAGGATTTTTACTTAGTGCTCTTATGCTCTGATGTCTGTTTTGTCATGTAGATTAAAAGCACTGAAAACAAAACCTGAAATCAAGACGCTTATGAGTGTAGTAGGAAGAAGAGCTGAAAACTGTAAAGCTCATTTATTTTCTTAGTTATGCAAGCCTCATTTTCTGTGCAGCTCTTACATTCTACTGATGGGCAATTTAGAAAATTCTTAGATCATTTGTCATCACTAATTGGGAGCATTTAATTTATTTGGGCAGATAAGAAATGTCAATGTGGGAACTGCATACTTTTAAGACAGTCAAGAGACCTTTCAGACAAAGAAAAGAGAGACAAAAGAGACCTAAATTTCCCCAAGCCAGCCTGAGACTGGTCTGTCAATTAATCTCTTTGTTTTAATTTGTTTTAAATCAGGAATAATTATATTTCTGTAATCTGGAAGGATTCCGAGATTCTAAATTTAGTGGTGATCATAAAGCCTTTGAGAGGCTTCACTGGTAGATGTTCTAAATTAGCACTATGTACTTACAAATATCCTCTAATTTTCTTAAAGGTTGATAATTCCTGGCAGTATTAACTCAATATTTTCAAGGGAGAAATGACTAATTAAATTTTCTAATATTGTAGAAGAACACTTAAATTAATAATTCCTACTTAACACAAATTATTTAATGCTAAAATTTTGCAATGTTGTGTATTGATACATTTGTCATATTATGAATATCTAATTTAAGGTTAAAAAGGATTATGAATGAAATAACATAAGGCATAATATGGAAAATAGGGAAAATTGACACTACTGCTCATGGAATTATAGGAACCAGGTGACGGATAGTATTTTCTCTTTTCCTTCTCATCACAACTCCCAGATGTTGCTTCCAGGAAAAAAAAATAAAAAAAACCCCCAAAATGACAAAAAATACCAAACCAGAACAAAAATATAAAGCCCCAAACAAACAAAAGAACAACCAAACCAAACTTAAAGAAAAAAAAGTCAAACAAAAAAAAAATCCAACAAAAATGACCAAAAAAGCACTGTAGTTATAGCCCTACCATGAACAGTAAAGCAACTTCACCATTCTGAAAACCTCCTGCAGCAATGATTGAACAGTTCCTGCCACATGTGGTTTACTGCAAACTCACTTTTCCTCCTTATTTAGACTCTACAAATCAGCTTTGTTTTGTAGTCTTTTCATCTTCTCACAGTGTCTCATTTCTTTTGCTTTTTTTCTGCTGACTGGTAGCTGCTCCTAAATAAAATCCCTCACAGCTATCCAGTAATGGATAATTGGTACATAAAGGAACTACAGATGGGGTTTTTTATGCCGTTCTTAGCTTCCTATGTCTTCTGACTTTTCCCTTCCTTTGTACCTTGAAAATTAACATAATTAGTTGTGATTTCTCGGTGAGTTCACCAGAGATTGCAAATTTGATAAAATGAAAGATGGACTGACTGCTTTCTAAGTAATGCATATTGAAATTGTAGCAAATGCTACAAAAAGACCAGGACTAGCTGGAAAACCATTTATTCTAGGAGGATATTCTGAGCAAAGAATAAATCAGGCTTGTAAATGGAGGGATTTAGGAAAGATGAACAGAAGTGTCTGCATTTTGTGGTGTAGCAGCACCTCCTCAGATGAGGTGTAAAAACACGGAGAGAAAGGGAAAGCAGATTTGGAACCAAAGACAGGCAGCCCAGACTTCTCAAAGGCAGTCTCATCAAAGGAGGTGGGAGGTCCTCTAACCTTAAACCTTAACTTTTTGTTTCTGAAAAGCATTTCCTGGGGTAGGGTGGACCTAGGTAATTATTTTGGGTTCTACACCTGATAGTAAACTTCAAGAAATCATAAATATCATCTAAACCAAGATTCTGGATACTAGGGCTAAATGACAGGGCATATTTTCTTCCATTATTCTTTTCTTCTGTAACACTGTAAGTCTGGGCAAGGGCAATAAAGAAGTTGACATAACTTTGCTGAAATAAAAGCTCTTATTTTCATTTTGAACTTGACTAGTACATAAATCTGATTTAGATAACAACATGCTTCTATATTGTTCTTATTCCTCTTAAAGAAACATATCTGAATAATTGTATGTTAGCAAACAAGTCATTGTAATGTCTAAATTCAAACAGATCTAAAATCTCAGGTCTCATGTATTTCTAACTCATCTGTAGAAGTCAGGCTACTGCCTGACCCCCATAGTGTGTGAGACCTACTCTTTTATTTATGGGTTGTTCTGCCAAGAAACAGATAGTGAAAGGACAACCTGTGACTCGAGGAGAGCACATCTGCTTTTCAGAGTAATAAATTACTGATGACAATTTCAGAAGAGAGCAGCAGTGTGCATAGAGTCCTCTCCAAGACAGTTAAAAAATACCTCCTGAGTTTACAGCAATTTCCTTCACTTGTCCTGCATGTAAACCAGTTTCTTTGGCACTTGTGTACAGAGGTTATTCTGAACAATCATGTAGCAAAAAAAATATAAGAAATTATCATCACAATTAGCAAGAAAAGACCATTTGACTTCCACATAGTAGAATTCTGCTTAATTATTTTTTAAATGACAACTGTATCTTGATCTTAATTCCAAAGAATTATGCTATTCAATTAATTAATTGTCTCCATCACAGTCTCATCTAATTAATAAATTTAAATCCTCACAGAGAAGGAGCAGAAAAATATCCATCTGAGAATGGGCTTTCCTCTTCCTAGAGAAGACCAAAAGAGTCATATTTGACTCCAGGTGTTTTATATCCGTAAAGGAGTTCAGAATCTTTAATAACTAGGTTATTAAAAAAAAAAATAGAATATAGGATGTTAAGAGCATAGTAAAAGAGCCTGCTTTTTTTATTTTATTTTTTAGCACAATTTTCAAGCACTCTTTTTGAATATTGCTGTTTTCCAGCAAGAAGCCTTGCACCTTTTGTCTGAAGCTCACTGAAGGACAATAAAAACTGCCTATAAGCTATTTGTCAGATTGCATGAAAACAGTTTAATTTTTCCAAAAAAACCAAACCACCTTTTCTTCATGTGACACAAATAGAAAAAAAAAATTCTCTGCAAATTTTTCACAATATTTCAGTAAAAGCTTCAAATACCCTAATACTTGTGTGGCGCAAAAAAAAATAAAGTTTTTTTTTAATTTTTTTTAATTAGTGTCATCTATTATTATTTTATCTTGATTCTCACTCTTTTCAATGTTCTATTTGAAGTTCCATACCTTGGGAGAAATTTGTTGGATCAAATTCTTAGCTTGTTCATGGTAACTAAGGTTTTAAATAAAATATTTCATGTAAATAGGTTCATAATGCTATTAGTTCTCAATATTTTTTTCTAGTCCTTTGCCCTTCAGGTTGTGAAGAAAACCCAACATCATCATTCTTACACAATCATTTCAGACGAGAAATAAAAATAATCCAGTCTATAAGGTGTCTTAAAATTAGTGAGGTTTTTTTGTGGGTTTTTTTTCCCCTTTAAGAATCTCATGACTTACTGTGCCTGGATTGCGATTTTTTGACTATCAGACTTTGACAGCACTGTTAAATATAGAATGTTCATTAATTTTCTTCAATTTTCTTTCTAAAGCTTAGCTGTCAAAATCTTTCTACCTATACATTCAAGTTCCCATTTAACTATCTGTCCCCTTTTCAGAAAAACAATCAACATTTTACTTAGCACAATGTACTTAATTGTTCTAAATATTTTGTTTTGTTATACTAATGTATTAGTGTTCAATACTCTTTGAAAAACAGTCCTTTTTATTCTTCTCTGTTGCTTTCATTAAGTTTTATGCTGTTCTTAAAATCTTAATTAAACATCTACTAAGGCATTTGGTACTTCAGTCTCCCATTATTGCTGAAACTATCAAGTGAAGAAGATGGAAACACCTAGAATGAGTTTAAAAGTGAAAAGTATATAGATATGCTAGGCTGGTAAGCAACAGGAAAGGCTGCTTATGAGCACTGATAAATATTTGTAGAGAAAAAAGAATGTGTAGTATTAATATAATTTAGAGGATAGCACAGTTTAGACAGACAAAACAGAATTACTTCTTAAAATTCACATTTTATTATCTGATCCAGTAAGTATTCATCTTAATTGTAAAATGTTAAAAATGCCCAAGGGGAAATAAACAATCTTACTGCTGAATTAAAGTTACAAATTCAGCCATGCTTAGTGGGGAGTGAGATTCATCTACCTCTTCCTCTGGATGTGAAAGGGTTTTCTAATCTCTATAATCTTTCTCTGTTTATTAATATATTATTAGATTTTGAAACTCTTCATTTCAATGCTGGCAGTATAAGTATCCTATTCTTTATTCTAGCAGAGGAAATGGAGTTTGTCCCTTACCCTGATCAGAGAGACATTGTCATACATTTACCCTTAACTGATCTCATATATAATCTACCCAACACACAACCCAGGTGCATTAATAGAATCAATCATGCAGTTCAGCGAGGGGAAGGACAAAGTTCTGCACCTGGGGAGGAACAACCACAATAGGCTCTGTAGGCCAGAGGGGACACAGCTTGGAAGAAAATGGATCTGGGGGTTCTGGTGGACATGTAGTTGAACATAAACCTGTGTATTCCCTGGCAGAAAAAGTGTCTAATGAAGGGTTTCCCCCAGGTTGAGGGGGGTGATCCTTGCCCTTTATTCATTGCTAGTGAGGTCATAGCTGGAGTCCTGTGTCCAGTTCTGGTCCCCAGTACAAGAGATGTATTGGGCAGAGGTCAGTGAAGGGTCACAAATATGGTTAAGAGCATTAATTCTATGGAAAAATCTGACGTGGATTTATTCAGAACAAAAGCCTGAGTGGGATCTTACTAATGAACAGAAATGTCTGAAGGGAGTACAAAGAAGATGAAATCAGACTCCTCTCACTGGGGCCCAGGGACAGGACAAGAGGCAGAGATGTTGAAGGCTCCGTTTGAATACCAGGAAACAATTTTTTATTGTGAGGATGACCAAAGACTGGAAGAAGTTGCCTTGAGTTGTGAAATTTGCTGCCCTGGAGAAGTTACCAAACTGATATGGCCCTGGTCAGCTCTAGCTGCCTTGCCACTGCAGAGACTGGACTTAATGAGGCCAGAGGTCACTTTCAACTTTATCTGGGAATTCCAACCTGTGCTTTTGTGAGTTACTATTTATTGTTACATCATCTCCAAAATTTCTTTTTCAACTGGGTCATGGTTTGGGAATTATATCGCACTGAATTTGAACAGAACTTATAAAAAGTGTGATGAAAATTAACCTTCTATGCCTCAGTATCTCAACTAAATAAGATTGAAATAACATTAAAATGTTTTTACAGTTGACTTTGATTACAATTAGGTCCAATTCTATTTGAGTAAAATAAATATCTGGAAAATGAATTTTTTTCTTCAAAATGCTGATTTTCCTTAACGGTTGTCTGCAGTCCCTCCATTTATGTACTTTTTGAAAACAGATTACTTATTAGAATGCTTAGATGTATAAATTTTTTGTTACTTTGTCTTAAAATAAATATCAGTGCTCAGTATCTCTAATGTTCTGTTGATTTATGGTCCTCAGAACAATTTTGCTTTCTCACCAATAATTCATTCTTAGTGTGTGTTTTAGGGGAAAGTGTTTTAAAACATAACCTTTTAGATTAAAAGCATCAATTAAATGATGTAAATGTGCTATAATTACAACAGAGATACATATATAGGTCTCAGAGATGATTAACTTAAAAGCTAACTGTGAACACTTAAATGTCAGTTTAATTATTAATGCAAAACGTGCTGTTTGTCACAGATGATTAAATACAACTCCTAGATAACAGTTATTCCTGTGCAAATTGGAAGGTGCTGCATATTTTGCTCTTTGATATCTTCCTGATTATGTATGCAGTCTACTCCAGTGAAAGCTTTCTCTAAAGCTGGCTGGTCAGTCTTTATGCAATTTAATGTGTGCCATACCTACTTTGAGTGTCATGGCATAAACAGTTGTTCCTGTTCAAGCAGAAATTCATGCTATGGGTATTTCCATGGAAATAACCTTTAAATGTTGTATATTCAGGTAAAAAAAAATGTTCATGTTTACATTTCATAAGCATTTGAACATGAACATATTAACATTAGGTCTGTATTTGTTGTGCATGGCAAGGTTTTGGTAGACAGGAATTACAGGGGCGGCTTTTGTGAGAAGCTGCCAGAAGTTTCTGCCGTGTTCGACAGAGCCAGAGACGCCCAGTTCCAGGTTGGAGCTGCTGCTGGCCAAGGCTGAGCCCATCTGTGATGGTGGTAGTGGGAAAAAGTTACTGTGCAGGAGAAACTGCAGCTGGAGAGAGCAGTGAGAGCGTGTGGGAAGCAGCCCTGCAGACACAGGAGCCAGCAGAAGGAAGAGCAGGAGGTGCTCCAGCCCCAGAGAGATTCCCCTGTAGTCCGTGGGGAAGGGTGTGGAGGGACAGCTGCCTCCTTCCAGGAGCTCCTGGAGGACCTCTTCGGAGCAGGTGGGGGACCAAGGAGTCTGTGTCCTTGTGGGAAGGCCACACTGGAGGCAAGCTCCTGGCAGGACATGTGGACCCCTGAAGAACGTAGCCCAGCTGGAGCAGTTTTGCTGGCAAGGCTTGTGACTTGAAGGACTGCATGGCATTTGCTCCCATGTCAATGCTGTCCTGTAGACTCTTACCTTCAGTGTGCTTGTTTTTCTGATGCAGGGGCATACAATGGTATCCCTTTTCCAGCACCTATTTTACCAGGGTTTCAAGAACTGCACTCATTTAATACCAACTCCTAAAACACGCTTTGTGCTACTCTTGGTTTAATTTTTTATCTGTTTTACTTCAATTTATTTTTTCTTGAAACAGAATTACCATACTTGATATAACCAGTATTGCAGATGGAAGTAAGACCTTAAGGTCTTTCATAGCGACATTAAAAAATTTTCTTTCTTTATGGAAAATACAAAGCCTGAAACAGTTTTAAATTGCCTTTGCTGTTTTCCAGAACTTTCTCACATCAATGATTTCAAGTCATCCTGCAACAGATATATTTACCTATGCTCTTTTCCTCTCCTGTTTCAGACTCAGCCTCTGCATTGTGGCAGCAATTCCTGTTGTTTAGCCTTAAGTTCACCAGCTATTGAATTTCACTTCATTTCTATTATTACCACCCTCAAGGTCATCCAATTTTTCCTATATGGAAGAGAATTTTCAATTCTTTTCTGTACAGATGATGACTCCAATTCTTTTTAATCAGACAATCTCATTAACCCACTCTTCCACTTCGTGCCAAGGACATCAGATAGCATATTAAAAAGATTAACCTCATGACCAGTTCTCAAAAAGATCTACTCGTTAGCCTTTCCCAAGCTTGTTCTGCTCTTCACTGTGCCTTTCTATATTTCTTGCTTTTCAGTTCTCCACAAACTGGAATATCTCAATCTTTTCCAATTTTCACCACTCAATCTTATCCAATTTTCACCAGTGTGGCACTATTTCAGATATTTCACTGATGCCCAGATAGGTAAGAGGCACCCAGCCTCTAAGGAAAATGAAAATTCGGTCTCTTATCAGTAGAAAATCTAGGTTCATCTAGATTGGTAAACTCTTTCTTTCTCATATACAATGTATCGAGATAAACAGTTATTTTTTTTCAGTATGAACATTTATAGGAACAAGAAGGTTCTGGAATGGTGAAGTATCTTGATAGAAGAAAGGCAAACGTGGAGTGTTACCCTGCTTTCTCTCCTCTTGACAGTGAAATGTGCAGGAGACATATAAAAGGAAATGTACGTGCAATTTTGTGTACAGAGAGGTAAAAACTAATGACCTGCAAGAAGGGTCTTCTGTTAGTAACCTAAAATATGACAACCACAATATCTTTCTGTGTCCTTTACACTGGTGCTCATCTTCTCTTTTTAACCCCAGGGTTAAAGAAATATCTTTGATACAGTCCCACCCTTTCCTCTTTCTACACACCTTTTTTTTCCGCTGCTCTCCAGGGGCTAACCTGTAATGTAATTCTTTCCTACTTACACGTACAGGTGCCCATATAGTGTAAAAGATGTGGCCCCTAGTAATTTATGGATAAAAGAAATTACTAGTCATAGCCAACTAAACACATGCAAAGGGTCATTCATTTGATTCTCTTGTTCAATACACTTTACCCATTCTCTCTCATGTACTTGACTGGAAAAGAAAAAGGAAAGGAAAAAGCAAACGAGACAAAAGTTCATAACTTTCTCAAAAATTATATCTTGTTCTGCTGAGGTGTTAGCATTAAGTTTAGCTTAGCTGTGGCCTTTTATGAACCTTTAACTGCTTCTTACTAGAAGCAATAAATCATTACCATTGCAAATTTTTATTGTGCAATTTTATATATATGGAAACTAGACTTGAAAGGCACATTGCGGACCAAAAAGCAAAGGCAATGTTTTCAAGCCAAAGGCAAGTAATTTCAACCAGTCATGTAATTTGCTGGTTTTGACTTCTGTTTTTTGCATACCACATCATTTTATCTGTGCAATGTCTCAAAATACACTTTACATCTCTTTCTGAAGACCTGGCCTTTTCCTCCCTATCTCCCTGTCCACCTTGTATTATCAAAATTATTAAAATAATCTTTTAACTAACCTCTCAACAATAACAGTGTCGGATGTCATTCTTGTTCTTTGAATTACCATAAAGAATAGGAACATATGTAGGAAGAAGTCAGCTCTTATATTAGATTTTTTACAATGGTATTGTTGTTTGCAGTGTAAAATTTGTTTTATCTGCCGTACTAAAATTGTTTTTTTCGTTGATGTTGTAATCTGTGTGCTTATGGACTTTCCTCTGAATACTTGAGACATTTGTCTGCCTGTGCATAAGCAACAGTAGCATTTTCTCAAGAAACTTTGTATACCTGTCCATTTACTGTATGCAGTGTCTTAACTCTATAAGACTAAATAAAGAAATAGCTATGTGAATAGTTGTGCTGCAGTGAAAACTGTACAAACTCTATTTAATGCAGCCGTCGTGGCCTCTGTCAGCAGTTAGCACTTCTGTGCCCTGCAATGGAACACAGCTCAAGGGAAAAGCATGGCAATATCAGAGAAGGATATCACCTGGCACAAGGTGACTGTAATCTCAGTAATTTCTTTAGATAATGGAAATTGCAAGAGGTGTTTGTCCTGCACTGTAAAGGACAGGGTAAATAATTGATTACACCTGTAAAGTACCTGCAAGAATTTATTACAGTAAAGAAAATAAAGGTCCTCATATTTATGATTTTTTCCTTCAGCCTGTATTTTACACTTGTATCATTAGATTATTAAAGTTAAATACTTGTGACCTTTGAGTGGAGTTTGGAAAAGGCAACCAAATGTGCTTTTAAAATACCTTTTTCCTCCTCCTGATGCTTCCTGAAGACTTCCTTTTCTCTCTTCTACATTAACAGTGTTTATTATGCATCAGATTGATGTTCTTATAAAAACAGTAGTACATTTGGTGTCCTTTTTAGAAAGCTGTGTAACTATAAGCAATATTTCCAGTAATTACGGTTCAGTTGGAGGAAAGGTTGAAAAACACGGCAAAGTGTATACAGAAAGAGATATAACAACAATCAAACAGACAAAAATATCTTCTGAATATAGTGAACTTTTTGAAACCTTTTTTCTAAAGAGTAGAACTCTAAGAGACCTGTTATTTAACTCTTGTCATTATTTCTCTCATCAATGTCATGGAACTGAACCTGCTGTTCTCACAGATGACCACACAGCCCTAGAAATTCCATTACTTTTCTTGTCACTTATAACTACAAGATAGTTAACAGTAATGAGTTTGGGAACACTCTATCTCCACAGCTGAAGAAAGTTATATATTTTATCTTGAAATCATCAGAAAAATCTCTGAATCCTGTCTAAGAATATTCAGTGTATCTTGCCACAATTTGGGACAAACAAAAAAAATTGAGCCAATCCTGACTAAGATTAACTCAGGATATACTTTTACAGATGGCATATTGAATTTGACAGTAAGAGGTAAATGAACTTGCATAAAGTATTAGGAACAAATAATAAACTGCATTTACAGAAAATTTTTCCACTATATGAAAACTTCCATCAAAGCTAGATTACAATAAGTGATAAATATGTTCTTACTTTTGTGAAGAGAGAATGGAATCTTTTAAAACATTCTGTTAATTAGGAGTTAAAATGTTTGAAGGGAAAGCATTTGTACTAACAGCTATAACATTAAGCAGTTGTTTTGGCTTGCTTCTGTTTATGCCTTTAGAAATGTCTAGCAAGCTTGCAGGCAATGGAAGGAAACATGATTTATAATAGGTATAAAAGGCAAAGTTCCACCTTCAAGCTTGAGGGCAGGAAATAGGATTGTGGCTGAGCATAAATGTGCTTCGCAATTCGAGCTTCATTTCTTCTGGTGCAGTCCCATGGCATCGATGTGTTTTAATCTATGGTGGAAGTCACATCATAACTAATTCCTGAAAATGATGTGATTTCATTTAGGGCTGAGGTTATAAGGTTGCTGAACAGATCCCTGTGTGCTTCAGAGGTAAAAACAATAGTTTCTTCTGTACAAGAATTATCTGATGTTTTATCACTCTATAAATTATAACTCCTTCCACAGACTGAGTGCATGGGGATAGTCCATGGTTGCTGGGCTCTGTACCAGGGCTCACAAATCATGATCGTGTTCAGACACTGTAAGTCTTGATGCAAGACTAAAGGAAGTCAGTGGGATCTTTCACTGATCAATGATTTGCAGTTGTAGACTTCTATTGAATTCAAAAGCCACCTCCTGGTGTGTCTCTTCAGGGAAGATGTCAATCCAATTAACTGTTAAGAGATTCAGCGCTTGAGAAATGAACGTGTTTAATCAGCCTTATTTTGCTAGCACATACAGAGTCTGTGTTTTCTACTTTTGCCATTAATTAGGAAGCATTTGGTGATACAGGGTATGCACCGTTCAGATTTGCAGCAATGTCTGCTGGCATTTTTCTGATTTTTAAGTTCAAGTATTGAGACATATTATAAGAATAAAACTACAGATGGATGTTTAAAGATAAATATTAATGTCTTTACTCTTTTTTGAATTATTAATGAAAGTCATGTCTATAACTGAATGGATGTTTGAAATATAAAAATAACCAATTAAAAAGGTGTGAAATTTAATTCTTTTTTTCCCAAAAGTTCTTCAAAATTTAGATTAATCACATGTATATTATGCTTATATAATCACATACTTCTTACTCTAAATAAACAGAAGGAAGACTAAAATGAGGAGGCAATAGAAAAAAATACTGCATGCTCATAAGCTAATGATAAAAAAGACTAATTTCAATAGGACAGTAATTTCATTCTCTATGTTTTATAGCTTCAATGGATTTATGTTAGTCAGTCTTGCTGAATTAAGAATAAAAATGGAAATTTTGTATTTAGATTAAAAATATATGACAAAGACATTAAGGTGGTTGAAGTGTGAAATTTTATTTCATGTGTTCTGATTATCAAAATTCTGAAATGTTTTGACCAGCTTTTTTGCTTTATATGTTGGCAAGGAGATTCCACACTTTATATGCTAATCTATATTCTTAACTAAGATATCTTTGGAAGAGATTATCAATGAACACTATATTTTTAATATGATGTTTGGAACACCTCGAAGAAGCAGTATTGGTCAGGAGAGATACTCAGAGGAAAGAGACTTTTTTGCTTTTGTGTATATAACTATGAGAAACAATAGCTCCTAATGCTCAGAGGTCTGCAAAAGAGACCTTAGATCTGTTTTCTGTGATTTCTGAAGAAGTAATACAACAATTTTATCACAGCTAACCTTAAAATACTAAAGGTTATTCTGAAAGGCTGTTTCTGCCAAACAACCTCCTACTTTCCAGGAAAATAAAACACCTCCTTGCAAAATCACTCTAGCACAGAAGAGTAGGAAAATGTTATCTAAGATAACATACATGAGATGGAAATTAAGGTGGTTACTGAGATTTTCTTTAGTTCAAGTGCAAGGATAATCACTGTTTCTTGTGAAGTTGAAGCAATAGTTACCTTGGATTGGAAAGAATTTTTCTAGATGTTGAGGCAGAAAAGTAGCAGTTGCCTCTAACCTTGTATTTTACCTCCATCTATATCCAAAAACATTACTTTGCAGAAAGGTTAAGACAAATACTGAGATAATGTGGAGCAACCTTTGCATACAGAGAATCTCTGCTCATATTTCTAGCACTAACAGAAACTTGTATTCCGATACCAGATACCTGACAGATCATTCTGTTTGCTTTCATCATTGATATTAGAGATTAAATCTATAGTTACATATATATATATGTATATAAATTATAATTCATACAATTATAAACAAACATAATGATATGATATGATATGATATGATATGATATGATATGATATTATATATAATTATAAAATTAAAATAAAGGTCTATAAGATGTGGAGGAAGAAACTGCCTTTTTAGAACTGATGTAAATAGTCTAAAAAGTGAGTATACAGTTCTAAATGTGATGTAGTCTATGTCACAGTAAGCATCGTAGTAACAGAATTCACTATTTTCTTTTTAGTTTTTCTCTCTTCCATATTTTAATGGGCAGATATGTTAATTTTGAACTTAAAGTTCTTGGAAAAAAATTATGTATGGGGATTCTGAAATATTTTGCTTACACAAAATTCATCAGAAGTTTGAAGATACTGGATATTTTGTGTTTGTACAATTAACATTTATGAATGGCACATTTCTACTTTTCATGTACAATAGAAGCACATTGGAATTGAAAATTTTAAGGAAAAGTTCTGAGCTGAAGACAGAAACTTAATTTTTCTGTTCTTGATTTCTTAATTTGGGAGTTTCATTTCCTACTTGTCTTAGATGGCTCTCTTACAGCCATTACAGTGAAAAGAGACTTGAAGAAAATTGTGAAGTGTGACAGACTCGATCATTACCACAGTGAATCAGAAAGTGTCAAGGTGGCAGTTCCCTCACACTGAGCTCCACTATTGATCCAGACCTGAGTCAAGGAAAATGCATAAACCCCCTTACACAAACTCCAGCGACAGGCAATCAGCAGATCCTGAAAACCAATTCAAAAGTACTACTTTCAATGTAAACCTCAGAAACTGGCCAGCAGACTGTTGAGGTGAAAACATGTCACCTGGAGTTTCAGCTTTTCATTCCACAGCTGATATCTGCAGTCACTGGAGACAATTAATCAATTACCTGGCGTGAATAATTATGGACTATCAGAAACTTTCTTCAAACTATTACTCAGCTGCTGAACTGTGTTAAAACATGACAATGATGAAAATGCAGTGTCATGATTTGGAAGAACTGTTGCTTGCAGACAGCAAGAACATTTCCCTTGTCCAGTATACAAACGTTGTAGCATAATTAATTTTGCATGTGACTATGGAATACACAGGTCACTACAGGAGCTAAAGCAAACCAAAAGTAGAAGTCCAACATTGTAGTGGTCTAAGATAAGCTTCAACCACGTGGTTATGAGATCAGGGAAATACTACAAATTTTTATAGGAACTTTCACAATATTTCAATTGGATTTTTAACATATTAATGCAGATATTAATATAAAATACATACTTGCACATGTCTGCGGTGAAAGCTTTTATTTTCTACGGGTATACATATATATGGGTATATTGAAGCATAGTATAAAGCTATTTATACTATGAGACTTTAAAGGTATTTCAGCAATAGGACAGCTGCGTCTAAAGGATTAGAGACTGGTCATGTGGACAATTCTGCATCACAGTGGAAACAGAAGATACCTCATTTGAATCTTGGGGACTTTTACTGCCGTACTGTCTGTTTTTCTGTTTATAGGATCTTCTTAAGACCCATCTAGAACAGGTCATGTCTGTTACAGGTGTGCATGAGGGCAGCTGGTGGAAGCAAATAAACAGCTGCCATGCTAATTTTCATTCCACTTAAAACATGACATAGCAAATCCACAGATGAAATTACACATGTGAAGAGACACTAAATGAGCCCACCCAAATGTTCAAGTTACAGTAAAGAGAAAAACCTGAGCTCTTCATAGGCATTCACAGAATCAGCAAAGTAATCTTAATCTGTAATCCTTGTGTGATGTAACCTGCTTTGGTCTACTGGCAGAAATCATGCTAGGTCAGCTCATTCCAGTTGTGCTTTGGGTTTGCTCTTTTCAATTCTACTAACGGAGAATTAAGGGGAAAAAAATAAGTGGGTAAGAAATATTAGACTCTGAATATTAGAAATCCCTTTGATACATTTAAGAATTTGAAGAAATTATCAAGTAATTTGGGGAAGCTATTGTGACGAAAACAAACAGATATTACTAGTTGTATAGCCATTAAAACTTTTTTTTTTTTTAAAAAATACAACACCAATAAAAACAGTCTGCACAAATATGTTGCTAACTTAATGAGAAATCCCACCTTGCACATTATTTTGCTTGAGGAATGGTGGTCATCAATTATAAGACCCCAGCTCAGACAGGAAAAATAAGTATGAACTGGCTGCTGTCCAGAGCTGGGTTTGTGTGTGTGAGAGTAGGGCACGTGGCAAATGGGTTTTGAATCAGGACTGGCTAGGCTTTGTATCTTTTTCTTCATTGCTGCCTATAATTTAATTAATTATATTACTGACAATTTTCTAAATTAAAAAAGACTATTTGAAAAAATGCATAATGAAGTAAGGTACAACACTGATATATTCCTGCCCTGAAAGTAATGGTTTTCTAAATAAAAATATCTTGGATAAGCCACACCTTATATAAGATGGTTATGTTATAAAACAGTATGTGGAATTGAATTACTCTCCTGCTATGATGAGTTGGAATCACTGATTTTTCAGTCTGTGTTCAGTATTAAGGGCTACACAAAACACTCAGCTGTGCCAGGGAGGATATGAAGAGATTAGAGAGACTAATATATCACAGACTAACCTCTGTGCTCTGGACATTTGCAGGGACACAGGCAATTCTCATTCTGCTGCTTTCTGGAGCCACTAGATACCAAAACAAACAAAAAGGAATCAAGATTATAAGGAAAGTTGAAGTTCAAGGTAAGCACCTCTTTTATTAGTTATAATTTTCCATGTTGAGCTGATTTTCCATATTGAATTGAAGTATCGGCTATAATTTTCTAGGAAAACAAAAAGAACATCACTGGTTTAATAGTTACTAGCAACAACTAACTCACATTTTATATCTCCTTAGTGGAATTCCTGGATGATAGTACTGTTGATCTCAACTTTTTTTTTTAAATTGTAATAATAAAGGTATTTCCAGCTAAGTGGCAAAAATGAGAATATTATTAGGAGTTGCTTATTCCTTGAAAAATATCAAAAGTCTCTATTGATACATAAAAACCACATGATAAAAAACAGATAAGCCATACAAATAATTTTTATTTTCATACAGTCATATACTATGTTAAAGGAAAATGTAGTCTTATATAACATAATCTTTTATAATAATTAATATTTTTATAAAATAGGTTAATAGTAGATCAGAAGTTCTAATTAAACAATTCTTCCCCCCTGTCCCAGCAAGAGAGATAACCTAGTTTATTTTCTTAGCATTTTAGAAACACATACTAAACTTCTAGGGTTATGCTAAAATTTTTAATTTTTGTGTGGATTATCCTTTTCTGGCTGTGTTCTCGATCTGTGGTATCAGGAGTCCTGTGAGGAATATCATGAATAAAACCTACAAACAGCAACTCCACTCTGTGGAGAGGGTGCTGTTTCCTAGAGGTGCTCATGAACAGTGAAATAACAGAATTTCAAATGTCTACTTGAGGAATGGAAAGGAGAAAGAAGGAACAATTATGAGAGAAGGGAGTAAAAACTGAAGAAAAATAACAACTTCAATGCAACTATTACAGTCTTAACTGTTGTGTAATACTCTGTGTAAGTGTACAGAGAAGGGAACAATCAAATTAGTCATATTGCTAAATGCTACTGTTTTGCATTGCAAAACTTCCATGTACATAGGAAAAATGGTCCTAAAAATAGTTTCAAGTAAGTTATTTTGATCTTTTTGGAAGGTAGTGTGAGGCTCATTGCTGAAGTTATTTACTAATTCTATAAATTTCTAGGTCTTAAAAATTTTTGGTGAAGAGATATTCCACTTGCCACTTATTAATATTTTAAGTAGTAGATGTGAATCAAAAATACAGTTTTTATACAAAGTTTGTTAAAGGAGTGAAGCTTTATACTACTTATAATTAATTTACAGGAAAAAAATCTTAAATGTAGGTATAAAATAAGAATTATAATAGAGATCAATAGAAGCCAAGTGACAAGAGTAGGAGTTTAAAACTGAGCAGGAATTTGAAATGCTTATTTTATAATTTTGTATATAAGCCTCTTCATGCTGTAAAGAAAATTTTATGCCTCTGCCTACAGGGTTTTGTCCAAATCCACTGATTTTTAGCAGCTGGGCTTTTGTGTATAAGTATTTTCTTTCTTTCTTTCTTTTTTTTTTTTTTAATGAGAATAAAAAACTTTCTCAAATCATGTCTTAGTCAATTTAGGGCAAAAATGCAACAAATAAGTCAAGGTAGTATTCCTCCAGTATCTGTATGATCCTGATGGTAGCATTTCTACCACCTGAAAAATTCAGCACTTCATAGATTTACCAAAGGCAAATAAGTGAGTCAGGAACCTCTGGTGAGGAGTTAGAAAGGGACTTAACTGAAAAGAGATTTGAAAAAATAAAATAAATTTAAAAATTGAGCTAGTCCTCAGGGAGGAACTGAGTCAAGGTTATGGTAAGATAAGAATACAGAAATAGCTATAATTTGAAAACCTGAGACTGTTGGCAGTTACTAAAACTTGGCCTTTTATGAGCTTTGATTTGCTGCTTTTGAGTTGTTTCTGGAAGGAGATATCTTCAAGGAGTGGAAATTTCTGCTGTGTTGTAGATTTCCTTTATTTTATTTTATTTTGAGGATTTTTAGGTCCAGGGAGCATAGTCAATAGCAAACATTGCTGTACTAGAATTTTTCTATGAAATTTTGGTTTGTAAATGATATTAGGAGAGAGTTGCCTCTTCAACACAGAGGAAAACATTTGAATTTATAGAACTCCTCTTCCACATTTTGCTGCAGGCAAATTCAGAATGTAAACCAGTGAAAGGCTTAACAGGCACCTAGATTATACTTTACAAAGATGAATCTTAGATTTCAAAGTCACTTTTCTAGGTCAACAGAAAGAATATAAAGGAGAAAAGAGAACATCTATATATTTAGCATAAAGCTATAGATGCACATTTCCTCTTAATCTTTGCATAAATCCATTCTTTTAATGATATTTTTTTTTTCTTCTCTAGAGTCCTAGGACTATCAAAGACACTGTGGTAATGGGCAAAGTTGAGAACTCAGTTAGATCATCCCCATCACTCCCATCCGAACCCGTGGGGAGTGCTCAGCTGCTCTTTGATTCTCTTTGTGTGCCTTCTGAGTTAGAGCTGATTATTTTTACTTTTATTTTTGTAAATGTAGTACAGGTGTTAAGGGAATTAGAGATAGACAAAATGATGACTTAAAGATACTTCAGGGCAGGGGAAGAGGAAAAATGAGATGAAAGAAGGGAGATGATCTATGTGGGAGGGAATATTTGCTTGTTTTAGCTGAAATTGTAGATTCATCTGTTTCCATATCCTCAGAATTTCTTTGTGTGAATTAGTCCAAAGGACTTCAGGAACTGTTAAGAAACTTCATTAAATCTGCTACAACTCCAAGTATCTCTGCTATAGAAATGAACTCTGTTAAAGTGGAAATTCTCTTTCAGCTGGTGAGAGTTAATCTGACATATCAAATTCAATGGATGCAATAGAAAAAAATAACCAAGACCAAATGGATAAGGTTTATTTTAAGCTGAATTAATTTATAATAGCAAGTTAAAACTCTTTATGAGTTATTTTTTTCAGCTAATCACTACATTTTATTTAACTGTTAAGCTGATGAGAGAAATGAGCTGGAAATTTACACTGATAGTGTACTTGCTGCTATTCTACAATCTCTAAAGTGTCTGTATTTTGTTGGTTGTGCTGCTTTGGGAAACCCTGTAGCCGCATTAGATCACAGGCATATTTGTAACTTTAGTGCTATATTATTACAAACCAGCAAGTTTTTCAGCAGTATTCTAATGGCTTAGGGAACTGCAGTGGAGTCTCCACCCTCAGATGCATTCAAAAGCTGTCTGTAGAATAGATAGATAGGGCAATCAGCTGTACGTGGCCCTGCATAAGTAAAGGTCTTGAATGGGATTGTCTAGAAGTTCCTTCCAACCTCAGCCAGATTGTCATTCTGTGAACGTACAAACATTCCACCAAATCTGTAAAAATATATTTCTTCAGGCCTACAAAAGGCTTGAATGTTTTTCAGAAACAGCATTTGAAACATTTCTCATACTCCTCTTCCTCTACGCCTCAAGCTGTTACAAAGACTTTTCTTTAAGGCTTAGAAACTGTTCTTGGTCTTAAATGCAGGTGTTATTTGCACAGGATTTGTCAGCCAGGGGCTTGTACTGTAAAGAAAGAGAGCACTTAGGAAAGGCTTATAAACTTTACCTTTCCAGTATACACTAAAACTGAGATTCAGACTGAGATGAAGACATGGGGACATCTAAATTTCAAGAAAGCTGGCTCTGTGGCTTCCCACAAAGCTGTCTAACTTTATGAGGTATGCACTGCTCCCTTACGTTATGTGCCCACAGGTAGGTATGAAATGCCATTTAATGTGCCTTATGGTAGGGCTGGCAGATATGACTGAGGATTTATAAAATAAATTGTAGATCTTATAAAATATCTCTTTCTTTCTGCACTGGCAGCTGAAGTCTTAAGTAGCATATAACACGTTCATGCAATTGCATCCCGTCTGTTATTCACCTGATTCCCCCTTAATGGTTTATGGATTGGCTCTCATCCAATTGCAATGGGAGTCTGAACACTCAGCTCACCTGTAGAGTTTGTTTTTGGGTACTTAAATGTTGGCATCCTTTTAACTTGCTTAAATCCTGCTCTAGAATCCAATTGCTTAGTGTGAAAATGATGGTAAGGTCTCCGAAAATCTGAATGTTTATTTACAGAGTGCAAAAGCTGTCAAGAGCAGTGGACCTTGGGACCCAGGGGAGTTTTTTGGCCATGCCACTTGAGATAAAACTGCTGTGGTTCCCTGTTTGAAGTCCAACCAGTAGCAAGGCCAGCCATGTGTCACCAGTACACACACATATGCACACTCAATTGTTCCCTGAGTAAAGACACAGCAAGCAGATGAAGTTGTGAGTTGCAAATCACAGGAAATAATGAGATACTTTTTTGCACCTCATGACTAAAGTATGTGAGTTTTTAAATTCTTAAAACAATTAATTACCACAGTTAGTGTAAGACGTGTCACTGTTCCTATATAATAGATAAGAAAGCTTCCTACACTGTAGTATACAGTTAATCACTAGAAGTGATTAACTTCTAGTGGCTACCAACAGGTATATAAAATTGTCTTTAACAACAGAAAGTCTTGGTTTCTTAAGTTCTGGATCATCTTTTAGATTTAGCAACTTGTTAAAGAAAAAGAGACTGCTACATTGCCTGATGATACAAGCCACTGCAACGTGCCTAATTATCTAAAGGAAATGGTACTAAGAAAGTGGTATTATAAGAGTTAGAAAAGTGTAGTGAATATAGTAATCTTGGGGATTTGGACTAGACTGAGTTTCATTATTGCTTTTTTCATTATAGTAAAACATTGGCATATAGGCAACAAATTATAAAAATATTTTTTTCCTTGCAAAGGCACTAGATGTTTAAGAAAATAATCTCTCTTTCTAAAATGGAGATAATGACATGTGGGACTGTACTGCCACAGAAGTGGTAAGAGGTTAATGAAAGTTCACATGGCAGTGATAAGTATCACATAACCAATGGCAATTTATATTTTCAGGAGTTAGGTACTAGGAAGGATGTCCTGTGTGGTATTAGAGCTATGATAAATGAAAGAGAGATACTATGCATTCCTGGGTGCTCATCCACATGGACACCAATGACACTGCCAGGGAAGTGTCTGAGGCTAGCAAGAGTGACTAGGAGACTCTGGGGGCAATGGTGAACAGCAAGGGAGTCTAGGTTTTATTCTCTACTCTCCTGGTGAAGAGGAAAAGCTTGGGCAGAAGAAGATGTGCATTTCATGAAATGGCAGGTATGTCTGAGGTTTAGTGGGGTCCTCCGTGTGTCTGGTGTGCTGGGATGGATGGATGGAAAGAATGTCTTTAAGAACGACAAAGATAAAGGGAATTGCTGCTGATGTAAAGGAGCAGCTCATTTGTGGTATAGGCAACAGTGTAGTTGAGAGCTTACATGCCAGGGTCAGAGGAGAGGCCAGTAAACATGACATCATGGCAAGAGTGTGTTACAGACACTCTGAATGTGAGTGAAGAAGTAAACAGCTTTCCTTATACAGTTGACTAAAATCTTTGTATTACAGACTCTGCTTCTCATAAGGCATTTAAGCCTCCCTGACACCTGCCAAAGGGCAGTACAGCAGGACACATCCCCAGAATATTCTGGAGGTTCTCATGTACAACTTCATGATACAAATGTGCGTGACTAGCAGAGGTGATGTTTTCCTGGACATTCATGGCCTCTGAAGAGCTCTTTGGGGATGTGACAGTCAATAACAGGCAGGCTTGGTCTATGACCATGAAATTGCAGAACTCAAGATCCTGAGAAGATTCCCAAGAAAGGCAAGAAATGGAACCCAGACCCCGAATTTCAAAAATGTAGACTTCAGCTTAGTCAGAGAACTGGGAAGTAAAATCTGGTGGGAAGCAGTATTGAAGGGCAAAGGAGTTAATGAAAGTTAGTAGATCTTTACGATCACTCTCCTTGAAACAAAGCAATGATCCATCCTACTACTCACAAAAATTAGTATATATATCAGGAGTCTGTCTTGGTTAAACAAGGACCTGGCTCGGGGCCAGTGTAAAAGAACATTTATAGAAGTGAGAGCAGGCTAAGGGGGAATTTAGAAACGTTGCTTGGGTAGGTACAGATGGTGTTAGGTAGGTCAAACAGTGGAAGATGATAAAGTCAGTGATCTAAGTAATCTCAATATCTACAGATCCACAGGACTATAAGGGATGCATCTGTGAGTACTCAGAGATTTAGCTAATGTCATATGAGGTAAATCATAGGTGTCCTTGAAAGGTTATAGATGTTGGGGGCATTCCCTGATGACTGGGGAAGGGAAAATGTTACAAACATCTTCAGAAAGAATCAAAAATTATACCAGTAAACAAACAACATCAACCTCACCTTTGTTCCTGGAAAAATCATGTTGTAAACCATTTCTATACAAATGAAGAGGAATGTGGCAAATGAAAATATCCAATATAGATGTTAATATATATATAAGTATCCAGTATAGATGTTCAGTATAGATGACATGTAGGTCATGCTTTGGCCAATTGGATTCCTTTTATCCTGTTTAATAAGTTTATCAATGATCTGGAGGAGGCGAAGGACCCTCAAGTTTGTGCATGATTCCAGACTGGAAGATGAGGTCAATGTGGTAGGGCTGGCATCCAAGGAGGTGTAGACAGACTGGAGGAATGGGCAGACATGAACACATTGAAATTCTGCAGGGATTTGTGCAAAGACCTTCACTTTAGATGGTCAACAGTATATTGGGCTGTATTGTAGCCAAGAAATTGAGGGAACTGATTATTCTTTTGTACTCAGCATTTGTAATATTGCATCTGGAGTGTGGCGGCCAGGTTTGGGTTCCTCTGCATAAGGGAGAGATTGACAAACTGGAATAAGTCCAGTGAATGGTTGCCCAGACTATTAGGAAATTGGAGTAACTGTCCTCTGAGGAGAGGCTGAGAGAAAGGTTTGTTCAGCTTTATGTAGAGAAGTCTCATGATGAATTCTATCATCATCTTCAAGTTCCTTTTGGGAGGAGACAGAGAAAATAGAGCCTCCAAGGTGTACAGTGAATAGATGAGAGGAAATTGAGTCAAGTTTCAACAAAAGAAATTCTGATTAGGCTTAAGGTTGCCCAGAGAGAGTTAAATCTCTGTCCTTGGAAATACTAAACTTGATTTGAATTTGCTTTGAGCAACCTAATATATGTTGGCCTTGTTTTGAGAAATTGGTTGGTCTGGGTGACTACCAAACGTTCCTTCTTACCCATTCTAAAATTGGTTTTGGACTAAAATGGAAATCGAGGCCTTTGGGATAGATGACTGGTTTAGTGCCATTATGAGAGAGGAGCTATCTCTAGTGTCAAGAGTATAAAGTACTCTAAGTACATATCTGAAGAGAAGAGTAAACTTTCTTAGTCCTGAATAGATATACTTTGTGGGATACTGTTGTTTACTTTACCTGAAATGAACAGTATTCAGAGCCCATTCTAAGGACTGTAGATCAAAAATCTTTTTCTTTACATTTTTCTCTTTAATTCCATCACAGAAACAGTAGCTTATGCCAGAAGACCTAGTTAGTGTATTTGACATGGGCTACAACATGGCACTCAGTACGTGGTAAGCAATGCACAGTACCCACTGGAACAGTGTGCTCTGCATTCTTGTTATCATTCTATTTGTGAGCTCCTACAGAAGGACACAAATGCTTAACTTTAATCTCTTATCCTTGGAAGTGGTAACCTTTGCCAATATTTAGGGGTTTTAGTTAAAATCCACGTAATACAAAAGAGTTACATTTTATAGCCCTAATGAATCTTAATATCCACTCCCCTCTACCCCCACCAAACCCCTCACCCTCCTGGATTCATTTAAAAGGAAAAATTATGCAACATTATATTTAAAATTAACCTGATCTCTGTGGCATAGGCAGGACCTGAACATATAATCTAAATATGTACTTCACTAGCAGGACTTTCCTGTCTTTAGGCTGTGAAGTTTTCCCTACTGTGTTCTTGGCATTAAAGAGATAACTGTTAGGGAATTAGAACTTTCAACACTCTTATATTAACAGTTGAAATCCTAAGAGAAAGATCTGCTTAGGGTCTCACTGTTATGCTCTCTGGTGCAAAGCCAGTTTTTTATTTTAATGTGATTTATCAGAACTTGCTGCTAATGACAGCTCAGATCTTTCTCTAAGTTCTTCCTTGGGTTTGCTCTTGAATTTTAATAATTACACATATGACTCTTTCACCATATAAGCAATTAAAAATGGAACTTTTTGTGGTGGAATCTGTACCACTATTAGTTGGACTCAACTGCTGCAAATGAATAACCCCATATTAAATAAAACAATAAGAGAACAAGACAGAACAACAATATTGCTGTTGCCTGTTGTTTAGGACACAGCCTTTGAGATTAGTGGCTATATTTCTCTTCCTTCACTTTAAGATGCAAATCACTATTTGTGTAGTAGAAATACTAATTGCATATATGTTTAAAATTGTGACTAATCTGTACTATGCTCATATTGTGAGCATATCAGCATTCCTGTGCTGTACTCAGTTGCCAGACCTTGTTTTGTTGAAGTAAGGAAATGTAGTTGTGATATTGCTGGGAAAACTTATCCAGGTGTCTGTGCACTGGCTATTCAGTAGGGTAAAGTGCATGTACTAATCCTGTTTCACTTAGACTGATGATAATGAGGCTAAATATCTGCAGAGGCTTCTCAGAAGTGATTTATTTAATCTTAAAAGGGATGCTATATAGCATTAATGCTGTTATGCATGGTATCCCAAACCCCATACATTCGGGTTCTCTGGAATACTGCAAATAATTCTGGCCAGGATGTTTTAAAATACATGGGAGTTTTTATGCTTTATTCAGTTTTGGGTTAGGTGGGCTGTTTTCCCTTAAATAGGTGAGTTTTGAAGGATTTTTGAAACAGGGTAGATCACTATTCTACTAGTTTCTCAACCTGCATTTACAAAGTAATGGAATAGAGAATTCTATGCAGAGTTATATATATTTTTGAGTAAAAGAGCAAAAACACACAATGATTTTCAAGGTACCTTGTTATCATAATTTACTGGTTGTTTTGGCGACAGCTAATTCAGGTGAGACTGAAGAGTAGTCATGATCTTGATGAACATTTGCTGTGCAGTATTTAGCCAAAATTTTGTTGGTGTGTAGATGTGCAGTTTTGACACAGAATTAGAGATTGTGAGACAAGCCTTGTTGGTGAGAGCTATCATTACAAGGCATTGCTCATCCTGTGTAGCAGATGGACTTAACTGCTAGATGCATCTTAGCCATCTCTTTTTAACTCCACAGTCTCTGTATTTCTGAAATGAGGTAGATAAATGTGATAGGAGCACTGCAACATTTAATGAAGTATTTGTACAAGTTGGAATATAAAATTATTAACGTGTAGAGTTTTATAAACATATTTATGCAAATTCTAGTCTCTCTTCTAGCTTCTTCTCTCTTCTTTTGTGCTACTGATCAGTACAGTCTCTGGTAATCACTAACAATTAACACAACTCTACTCTCTTCACTTTTGTCTGGGCACAGTGCCAGGCATATTATTAAGAAATAAAAGTTTCTCCCATTTTGCTAGTTCATGCCAAGGTGTTACTGACCTCCTCCTTTCTTCTGATGATCTTAGCATTACTTCTCCAACTTCTATGCACTAAATGGCTTTTTCTCAATGAAAATGTAAAGAGCACATCTATACTAAGTAGCCTGCTGATGAGAAAATTTGATATCTTCAATGTTGTTAATCAGTAAATTAACTTCAAGCACTCATTTTAGTGCTGCAGATACACTCTTAACTGAGATTCCCTTGCCCCAGATAGGATTCAGCACTGGCAAAAGATGAACTGATGTCCTTGTGCTGCGACTGCAAACTCAGCTCTAACTTGGACTGGCTCCCTTGGAGATCTGATGCATCTAGTTTTCATACCAAACTGGTCAGGCTCTGATGAAAGTACTCCATTACTCATAAAACATAGTGTTTAATGTGAACCAAGTTACATCACTTCAAATATATGGTGCCTTCATTTTGCTGGGATAAAAATGACACTTATGGTCTCAACATAAAATATATAAATGTTGTGATTCTGCTGCTCTATTTTGGATTCAAACAGACACAATGAAGATTTTACAAAAACTGTGAACAGGTCCTCAAAGAGTAGCTTGATTTGCTGCTATTCATGATTATCCTTTTTATATTACCTAGTATCAAAGAAAAGGCAACTTGTTTCTGCATATCTGCCTCTAAATTTGCAGAAAGAACTCTAATTTGCATGCACTATAAAAAAAAAGACTGTTTTATCTCTGAAAGTGTTTTAATCATATTTTTCTGTGCTAGACATTAAGCAAATTTTTTTTATAAGGGTTTTTATCCTGGCACCATTGAGCAGGTTCTTGCAAGTTAGATATTACAATTTATGAGAAATGGGCTGATTAATTTGATAACTTTTCTTTCCTTGTTACAACAGAATCTTATGACTCATTAGTTTGTGAGTTTCATTGGTTTATGAGTTTCATTGGTAACACCAAAATGAGAGAGTTCTTGTCACTTTTTGGACAGAACATAAAGTACATAGGGAGAAAGATGTAGAAACTATAGGATGTAGGGAAAAGAGGTCTGCAGCAGGACTTCTAGAACATGTAACTATTGATTTCATTCTGTTTCATAAGAAAAGGTAAATGTCACAGAACTGTGAAAAGAGAGTTTCCACAAAAATCCCTAAGATATTTGAAATCATAATAATTTTTAAGGTAAAATCCTTGGCTCCAGTGAAGCCAATAATGAACTTCCCACAGAAGGTCATTTCTCATCCTTTGCCTCTTTTTGAGCTCATCTTACTTCTCTTCCTCCTGTTTTTTTAACTCAGGACAGGTTAACAGTGAAATAGAAACAGTGTATATAGTTTTAAACAATAAGCATCAGCAGAACTCTTGTTTCCCCACTTCTAATTGTTTGGGTGAATTTATTGTGTTTTGATCTTGCTTGTTTTGTCTGCATCTACACTCAACATATGCCATCTGATTTTAAACATAAGACAATTTCTCGTTCTGAGTCAGAAGAACTAGTCACTTATTTGGCTTTGAATAAAGAAGTATAAGGTTACTTGTTTAGAAAACTTTAATTTAGGAACATTATAAACTTTCAGACTACCCAGCTGAAGGACAGAAATACCTGATATTTTAGAACACCACGTGAAGAGGCAACCATTTAACATGCTGCTCCACTAAAACAGTTTTCCCTCTGTGCTTTATCATGTTCTCTGCTGAGCTGCTCTTTTGATGGGTAACTTGGAGCTACTCAAGAGAAAAGCAGAAAGCCCCCAACTGCTACTAGTTTCATCACTTCCTGTGAACCAGTGCTGGAAAAATGATCCCTGATTGCTACACTACAAGAGCACTATAAATATTTGTACAGCATCCTTATGTAGGTCATTTTGGGAGCTCATCTGCATACAGCTGTGTCTGAAGCAAAAGATTAATGGAGATAAAGAAGGAAACAAGCAAGAGTACAAAATGCTGGCACATCCTCCTTACTAAAACAAATTATATTTATGAAGATCTAGTTGCTTAACAAACACATTTGAATGTGGAGAATGTAGCCACAATTTAGTAAGATCTTTGGAAGGATTTGGTAAAAACTTGGCTCTGATCAATGAGGAAAACTAGTGGCAAAGACTTCGAAAGGCCAAAGCACTTAGTGGCTTTTAAGGATTGGGTTTGTCCTGTAGTCTCCCAGGTCTCTGAGTGAAAGCGTGAGCTGTAGCAGAGAGACAGAGATGTAGCTGTATTAGAGAGTACTTAAACCAGTTGCATATGCAGAATTTTATGGCACCAAATAGGATGGATGAAAAAGTGATGAGGGAGATGATGCTACTGCAAAGTCAGTCATCTTCAGAAAGTCACTGGGAAAGTTTCCTAGTGACCAGCAAAAAAGCAATCACTGTACCCATCTTCAAAAAGGAGATATAGAAGAGAACTACCAGGCAGTTTGACAAATATGGCCAGTTGGACAAATATTTCCCTTCCTGGGAAAGTTCCAGAGCAAGTCCTCTTAGAAGCCCTATCCAAGCAGACAAAAGACAGGAAGGTTATTAAAAACAGACAGCATGTGTTTAACCCCAGGCAAATCACTCCATCAGGCTTCAGAATGATCAACTATAATATCCTCATAGTCAAATTAGGGAGACCTGATGAAAAATAGACTGAATAGAGGGCTCAAACCAGCTGGGGTTATTTGCACCACGTCCAACTGCTGGTGTGTTACTATTTGTATCTTTCTGACTATTGGTGTGCAACATCTCTGCTACTGATGAGAGCAAGGCATAGAATTCACCCTCTGCAAATCTCAGCTTGGAGAAAAGTAGATACAATAAAGAGCAGGGCCACTCTGTTCCATCCAGGTGGGAGGATGGACTGGAAGGATCATCTTGAAATTGAAGAATGGCAAGTGAGAGTCTGTCTGGGAAGGAGTAACTCCGTGCACCAGGATAGGCTGTCCCAAAAGCAGCTTTGCTGCAAACATCCAGGTGAAACACATTCCAGCAGTAGGTGGTTGTGATGAAGACTGACCTCTGCTACCTCAAGTCTGGCCAGAAGGTGGGAGAAGATGATTCTTCTCAATATATTCAGCAGTTGTGAAACTGAATTAGGAGTACAGGGTCCAGTTTGGGGCTGACCGGTCCTGGAATGACACTGATATGCTGGAGACAGTCATCACGATGGTAGTCCAGTACTGAAACAGACCCAGAGAACCTGTAAAATCTCCATCCACGGGAACATTCAGAACTGCTGTTCAGGGCACAGAGTAATCCGACCTCACTGACTCTGAAGGGATTGGTTGGACGAGGGGTGTCCACCAGACGCCTCTTCCAGTACTGCTTTAAGCGAGAGAGGCTTCTTCAAGCTTTAACTGCTCGCAAGCACGTCCTTGGCCGCAGAGGGAAGGAGAGCGGAAGGCAGCACCCGCAGGGCCGGCTGCGGGTCCCCATTCGGTCCCTGGAGATGCGGCGGGTGCGCGGGGCGGGGGCGGCGGTGCCTTTAAAGGCCGTGGCGCGGGGCGGGCCCGGAGCGCGGGGGGAGCCGCCCGCCCGGAGCATGCGCTGCGCTGCGCGGGGCGGCGGAGCGCGGCGGGCGGCACCGCCGCACTCCCCCGGCAGCCGCGGCGGCAGCCAGCGAGCCCCAGCCCGGCCCCGCCGCTGCCGCCGCGCGGGGCCGTGGTGGCGGCCGCCGAGCCCTGAGCGCCCGCGGGGGAGCGGGGCTGCGAGCCGCCCCCCAGCCCGGTCTGCGCCCGACGGGAGAGGCGGCGAGCCGCGGCGGCCATGGGCAACGAGGCGAGCCTGGAAGGAGGCGAAGGGCTGGGCGCCTTCCCCGAAGGGGCGGCGGCAGCCGGGGATGGCGGCGGCCCCGCGCCCCCCTTGCAGAGCCTGGTCCCGGCCGGGGTGGAGGCGGACCTGAGCAAGCTGAGCGAGGAGGAGAGGAGGCAGATCGCCGCTGTCATGTCAAGGGCGCAGGGGCTGCCCAGAGGGAACCTCGCCGGCGCGGAGCCGCCTCCCATGCAAAGGCATGCACGGAAAAAAATCTCCCTTCTCCCGCTCCTCCCTTCCCCCTTCTCCGTCTCCTCGCGGTGGGGCGGGGGGCGAGTCGCAATATGATCTGGGCCCGCTGCACCCGGAGCCGGCGTTCCATTTTGCTGGCAGAGGGAGGGAAGGGGTGGCTGCACGGGCGCGGGCACCCGGACGGAGCCTGCACCCTCTGGCTTCTCCCAGCACGGCGGCCTCCGGCAAGAACGGCGGTCCCCGTTTCCGTGGGCTGCGCCCTCCTTTCCTCCCTTGCACTGATCTGGAGCACGGGCAGTTTCTGTGTCGGGGCGGGGAGAGATGTGCAGACACCGTTCTGGTTTTCTGTGTGCGGGTGTGTGTTTCACGGGGCTGGATACCCCACAGCTCCGGTAGTAGCCAGGGAAGCTCTCCCCGGGGCGGATGCATTCTGCAAGCGTCTGGAGAGAGCATCTTGTTGAATCTTCCAAAGCTTTTGTGCATAATACATTTGCTGGCTGTTACTCTGCCAATTCTGAACCTCTACAACTCTCATTTGGCTTTATTAAATAGTGATGGATTTAGGATGTCTGTTTCAGTCTATATTTTCACCCTTATTTTTCATCCCTTTTTTCTTTCTTTTCCTTTTTTTGCCTTTATTAGTTGGAACGGGAGAGGTCAAATGATAGATTAAATTGATTGCCAGGCTATTCAGTGTTCTGGAGAGTCATGACTTTACCTCATTGTGCTTCTGCGAAGGCTGGGATAATTTCCTTCCCCATTCTTTCCCTGCCCCTCAGCGAATTCTCAGCCCGACGTGCAACGAGCCCCGCTCCCCGGCCGGCTCCTCGGGGCTGTCACTGTCCGTGGTGCTGAGCCCTCCTCCGGCCGCGTGTCGCTGTCCTCGGTCCTGAACCCCCTCCCGCCCGGGCCGTCAACCGGGGCCGGCGCCTCTGTTGCTCTCCGACTCCGGGGCTGGGTGTGTTGTTTGTCTTGAAGGAGGGAGCTGAAAGGAGCCTCCTCGAGAGTTTCACGGTGCATTGACCTCACTCCACATAAAAGCATATTCAGTTTATATAATATCAAGTTTATATAAGTGAATTCTAGAAGAGAGGCAAAGAGGGTGGGACTAAATTAATTCTTGGGCAAATTACTGGAGTCACTGAGATTATACCTGCGTTAATGGTCTCCATTTTTTAAAATTGGAAGTCAAATCTTCCTGTTTCATGTCTTGCTTAATTACTGATCAGGCATTATGCACTGTGTGTAAAATAAAATTTTGCCTTCAATTCAGGTCTCTGCACGGTTTCTATAGTATTAATGAGGAAAAGAAATATTCTTTAGTTCCATGAAACGAAGCTCAAAATTCCCTTTTGTATAACCATCTATGAACAAAGACACAAATACTTTGAAACTTACTTTTTACTGGAACATCAGCATGAAAAAATAAAGATAAATGTTCTTGGAAGTCTTTGGAATAGGCTGAACTCATTGCAATTTGACTGTCTCTGCATTTATAAATGGCTGCTTTCCTACAAACATATTTATATCAGAAGTTACTTTGATCCTGTTAGCATATCATACTCCCACCCTCTATTTAAAGTAAAGGGACTCTAAATTTGTGAATTGCAGCCTTCTACCTTGCGTCAGAATGTCAGCTTTGACTATTTTAGCGGTTCCCATCATAGTATCTTCGTGCCTGTCCCACTGTAATGAAGTTACTACTTGTCTCTTGGTTTGTGCCTTTATTTGCTCCTCTTGCTGTTTGTTTCCTTTGCTGTTGAGAGCTACCAAGAATGTTAGCAGCAATTATCAAGAACCTGATCCAAACAAAACCCTTCTAAAACTGGAACTAATTTTTTTTATTTTTTTTTTTTTCTTTTCAGTCCAGATTTTAAGCGACAGTGTGGTCAAAAGAGGAATTCTGTCTTTCAGTCCATATAGTGTTGCATTTTGGCAGTGTCCTTATTGTATTGTCTGTTAGTTTTTAACATATTAAATTGATTTTTCCTGTGTGATTTCCATTAGAGTTTAATTATTTCCTATTCTAAATGCTCTCATTCCTGCTCCCAAAATAACGCTAAAGTAAGAATTCCTTACTGTTGATGGTATCCTGAGGTAGCAATTTTTGTAAATACAGACTTTATAATAGGAAGTAATATATGTGTCAGGTACCATAGTTGCATCACTTTACCACCTGAAAATGAATGCTGTACATTCTAGAACTTCTGTAGGCTTTGAGCTTTTAAGTCTTGTGAATTTTAATATAAGCATTTAGATCTAGAGCACCTAAAGTGAACTGTCAAATTAATATGTTCCTACTAATTTATTTATTTTTTTTAATTGAAAGTTTAATTCTTAAGGTTCCAGTGAGATATTTTGGATCTATGGAAATCTTTCTATCCTATTTCAATTACTTGTTTTCAGAAAATTCATGGTTGGGAAATTTATCTGAAACAAACACAGTCAATTTGTAAGCAAGTTCCATTTGATCTAGCTTCATCAAATGACTATGTAATTCTGCTAGCGTTCACTTCCTGAGGAATTATTCTATATCTGAAAGGATTAGATGGCCAACTGAATATATCACCATCTAATGCAGCTGCTTGGGGTTTTTGTTTGTTTGTTTTCCCAGTTTAGTAAGTTGGTCACCATAGATATCAGTAAATTTTTTGCTGCATTTTTATAAGAAATGCTAAGAAGTCTTGCTGAGTGTTGCACTTCTGAAGTATACTTACGGTGTATTTTCCAGAGGAAATATATATATTTTTAAAAAGTTAGCCACTGGAGTATGCATAGGCTTATCATACATATCTTTTTCTATCTATCATTTCATGTCTTGTCTGTAGATATGGAAAGATCTATCTGCCTTTGAGTTGCTTTGCTACTGCATTTGTCTTGGAAACTATTAATACTGATGAATGGGGAAAAGGCATGCCTTCTTAACAGGTGTTTATAGTTAATGGAATTGAAGAACTAGACCAATAGTCTTTTTGTTAAATCTCTGCTTACTCCAAAGCAAGCTTTGATTTGGCTGTAATATGTAAATGATTAGAGATGAGTTCCATGAATCAAGACCAAAGTGAGAGAAAACACAGCAACAAAAATAAAAGCATTATGTGAAGAAGAACTACGTTATTTTGTATGTTGGGTCTGGTTTGAGGTCTTTAAAACAACTGCCAGTTTTTCATGATTTAAAAGATTTGAAAGTTAGAAAATTCTTGTCAAATAAATACAAGATGTAGTTTGAGGATTCTGATTCTCCAGTTCAATTAAGATTTTTCACTATCAGTCTGCAGTTGGTTCTAAAATGGTTGTGGAAAAGAAGACTTCAGCTCTCAGGTACCTCAGACTAAGTGGAGCAAATCCTGGCTTTTGACAGAAGTAACATTTCTCAAGAAGCTTGTCTTTTCAAGGCTTTCTCTTTCACTAGTTAACCATGCTCTGTCTCCATTGCTTAGAAACATTGTTATGTAGAAAGGCAAGACAAGTCAGGTCTTCAGAATATACCAATAGCCTTGAAGAGAATCACCTGAGTTTATTTCCTAGATTCATGGGTTTTAATCTCATTTCAGAGCCTGATATCTGATCAAGTGGAAATTTATGGAACACATTATTTGATAAAAATGCAAGCTGGAGCAGAATTTTCCAATCCATGGTTATTTTTCTTGCTAATTTCCTAGTTAAATTTTTGAAAATGGTTGGATTTTTTCTCTTGGGTTTTTATTTGGGGGTCCCCCCTCCCCGCTTCTATTCTACCTTCACATTGTAAGGTTTGGGCATGATGTGCTGTTTCTGGACCTGACTTTCAATGGCACTGTTGATTTTTTCTTCCGCTCCCCCCCTTCCACTCTTATCATTGTTGAATGGATCCTTCCAAGAGTTTGAACATTTGCAAACATGAATGCTTGAAGTGTACCAGGCTGCTGCTAATAAAATAGTTGAAATGTCTTCATATGGTAAGCAGTGCTTCTTCAGATAAACCTAGAGCACTTATCTAAATAACCAGAAACAGAACTGCAGGTATACCTACCTAGTTGCTAATAAGAGTATAAAATTGTTCTTTTAATAAGCAAAAATACTTTTGAAAGATAATATTTGAAAGAATTAGATTATCATTGGGCTTTTCTGAACTATCATCTTTATGAATTAATCAATGTTCACTGATGCCAGTGGTAAAACACCTACTCACTTCAGTGGGTTACACATTAAGGTCGTAGACTTCCAAATATTGCAGTCAATATATACAGAAGAATGGGAAAGGATAAATGGAATTGTGGAAAGCTGGAAATAGTTTGTCCTTAACAAGTATTACTTGAGGAAATTTTTAATTAACAAAAAAGTCAGTTACAAGATTACAAGAAATCCTGTGTTATGAGAATTGCACACACAGAAATGTCTGCCACTTAGCTTTGTCCTTCTGTATTGCCATTGCTAGCCATGGAATGGAAACTAAATGTTAATCAGAAGTACTGCTAAACTCACAGTGACATATTAGTGATATAAAATACAGTTTTTAATGTGACTACTGTAGATGGTTCTGCAGACTTCTGAAAAAAAATTCTTTAAATTGTGCATTTATTTGTCTATTTATAGTCAAGGAATGCAGGTAGATCTAATAAGTGATTGTTTATTTAGCTTATGAGTACCCAAGAAGAAATGTAATGTCTGGCAAACTAAAATCACAGCCAACTGGTTCTTACAAAATGAAAGTTTTATATTTGCAACATTTCTGTGACACTGAAGAGAACACTGTTCTAAGCAGAAGCTTAGAGATAGCACTTAATAGAATATTCTAATACATCCCAGAGCATTAACAGCAAATAAAATATCATTTCCCCTGCTACAGCCAAGTATAGCAACAAGTAAAATACAATGCCACATATTAATCCATGGTCTTGATTTGGGTTCTACATTCTTAATTTCATTTTCTCCTGTATGAATATATAGCAAAATACAGTTGCATGGATTTTTTTCCCAATTCTCTATAATAATGTGGCAGGGCTTTTTTTTTTTTTTTTAATATTGGTCAGTATGAATTGTTGAGATGATGCTGAGAAGGAGTACGGTAGTTATTTGCAAAGAAGAAGAAAAAGGTTCAGGGCTAACTGTGAACTGAAGTCTGTTTTATTTGAGGGAGAACTGGTCTGATTTGTGAGTGGATGGGTGCCAAAATAAATACTTTATGAAGTAAAATATACCCTGAAGACTTATATACTCTTTAACATGAATTTTAGGAGTTTTAATCCCTGCTGCATATTGAATTGTAAATATATCCAATTTTTGTCCAAGTATCCAGAACACAAGTGCATAAGCATTTGGCACTGTGCATTATTTTTGGGGTTTTTTATACGGCTGTTTGATCTGTTAATTTTGACACTTCTGTTTCTTTTAGTCTTCTGTTTCCTTGTTTTTATATCCCGAGGAGTAGAGTGGAGAGTTAATAATTTGGATATAGGTATAAAACGAAGTTCTAGCTTTGATCTCTTCAGAATTCCGAAAAAAAAGGTATCTGGTTAAATGTTGTTGTATTAGATTATTTTCTAAAGAATAAAACATATCTATGACTGAATACTTGTATAAGCCTTTAAAGAATAATTATTTAAATACTTTTCACGTGTACTTTATTATAAGCCTTGGCCTTGAAAATGCTTAAGCACTGAGAAACTTCACAGCACTACCAGTGCACTTCCAGGATTACTGCTATATATCTTAATTATTTTTTCTTGTATTATGCATTATTTTAATTTTATTACATTTTCTCTCTGCAGACATCCTGAACTTGATACAAGCCGCCATCCCAGACAACCAGGTAAGCCTCCAGATCCAGGACCACCAGGATTGAGTAAAAGCAGAACCGTAGATGTGCTGAAGACAGAACAACGGGCACCTGGACGGAGCCCTTCTACTCTTAGTCTACGAGAATCAAAGTCCAGGACTGATTTTAAAGAAGATCAGAAGCCAAGTATGATGCCCAGTTTTCTCTCAGAAGCCAATCCGTTGAGTGCAGTCACTTCTGTTGTGAACAAATTCAATCCTTTTGATTTAATATCAGATTCAGATACAACTCATGAAGAAGCCGGTAGGAAACAAAAAGTTGCCCCAAAAGAGCAAGGGAAACCTGAAGAGCAGAGGAGCCCTGCGAAACATCCAGCTCAACCACAGACTCCAAAGCCAGCTGGTCAACAAGGACCTGTCAGACCTACTGTCCAACAAACTGAGTCTTCCAAGCCAGTGCCTCAGCAGCAGCAGCCTGGGGAACCAAAGCAAGTTCAGAAACCAGGCCATGGCCAACCAGCAGATGCTAAGCAAGAGCAAGCGAAACAACCACCCCAGCCGAGAGGACCACAAAAAACTCAGCCACAACCGTCAGAACCAACGAAACCTGTTCAGCAACAAGCTTCTGCAAAACCTTCATCAGGCCCAACAAAACCATCTCCACAGCAACCAGACAGCACTAAAACAACATCCCAAGTACCACCTCCCACAAAACCATCATCACATCAGCCAGGACCTGCGAAACAACCATCGCAACAGCCTGCATGGCAAGGAGGTCCTGTGAAGCCATCTTCCCAGCAGGCAGGGCCTCCAAAACAGCCTTCTCAGCAGCCTGGACCTGAAAAGCCATCTGCTCAGCAAACAGGACCTGCAAAACAACCACCTCAGCCTGGATCTGGGAAGCCACCTCTGCAGCAAACAGGGCTTGCAAAACAAGTGCCACCCCAGGCAGGGCCTACGAAACCACCCTCTCAGACTGCAGGGCCCACAAAAGCTCCGGCACAGCAAGCAGGACCTACAAAACCGCCCGGCCAGCAGCCAGGGCCTGACAAACCCCCGCAGCAAAAGCAAGCTGGTGCAAGTCAACCCACCGAGTCTGCCCCAAAGAAAACCTTCTGCCCTCTTTGTACAACCACCGAGCTGCTGCTGCACACTCCTGAAAAGGCCAACTACAACACATGCACCCAGTGTCACACTGTAGTCTGCAGCCTGTGTGGATTCAATCCTAATCCTCATATCACAGAGGTGAGTAATTTTCAAACTGATGTTCACTAACAGAGCAAAGAATTCAGTTTACCGTTATTATGTTGAAACATCAGATGTACTACATGGTATTACAGAGTATACCATAATGATAATTTAACAAGTTCAGTAAAAAATTAATGCTATTTCAGAAAGCTGCTTATGAGTAAAACAGGGTGAAAGTGGAAGAAATAAAGGAAGGTAATGGTTCTCTGCTCATATATATTTAGAAATGTGCTCTCATCTCTTCATATAAAAAGAGGAGAAACCCCAGTGTGACTTTTGTCTCATTTTGGTTGTTCTTAATCACCTGCTGTCTGTGTTTATAATCTGACCACAATACTCATATGCAAGTATATTTGTAGATAAATAATCTTTTCTGCTATAAGAACTAAGGAAAAAAAAATCTTCATAGCTGCAGTATGAAATTTAGGAAGGGATGTGGAGTGGATTTACTTTACAACTGTGTCAGTGTTCAGTTGTAATAGTTGAAAGCCTGAGTCATGAATTTGACTTGGTGATATATGGGTTATTTCGTTCTTGTGGGATGTTAAGATCTCTGTGGACTATTTCTCACCTTGATTACCATTCTTTCTGTAATTCTATAGCATAAAAATGGAATAGAAAGCAATATTAGGACTTCAAAGTAATTTATTTTAACCTTATATTTGTGGTAGCTTGATTTATTGCTTATACATATCCTTTATTGCTCTGCCTGGGAATAAGGCTTGATGTGACTGTTTGATCAGTTTCTTCTACATCCTGATATGCTACTTTTAAATTTGCAAAGTAATTGGAGTTTGTGTTCATTACCAGCACTTTTATCAATTTATGGAAATTCAAGCATAGTAGACCTGGCACCAAAGGCTAACTAATGATAATCAGAAGTGATATTTGTAAAACTTTTTTTTTTTGTCTTGCTTTGGTATTAATTTAGCTGATCTGAGATGCACACAGGAAGTACAGACTACTACTGTATTTTGAACCTGATAAGTACTACCTGTTTATTTAAAATTGAATCAAGGTATTTCTGAAGCTACAAAGGTGCTCTGGATATGATGTAGTCTAAACTTCTGCTCAAAGTGTTACCTAAAGCAGGTTTAGCCAGTGTTGAATATCTTTAAGGATGGAGGCCTGACAGTCTTTTCTGGGCAACCTGTGTACTCAGTACCACAATGATTTAAGGACATTGCTAGCTGCTGGTTTGCTTTCCAGCACATGTTTATTTGTGGATACCTGGTAACAAACAGTTGCTTTTTTTTTTTTTTTATTAAAATTGCAAATTTAAGCCAAAAAAACTAATTGCAGTAACCACTGGTAGCACTTTGCTTGGTTTAGGAGTGTAATGTCATCTTTGAGTTTGGGGAAATAGAGGATTGAGATAGCTGACATTGAAGTCTGGACTGGAAAAGGAGTGACTTGAACATCTATCTGTGCAGAAACTTCAGAGCATCTGCAACTAACCAGATGTCTACATTTCAGGGTCTACATAAGAAAGGACATTTTGTCAATGTAAAAAAAGATATATAACAGACAAGAAATGTGATGTATTGATATTAAAGTCAACGAGGAAGTTTTATTGCAAACCTTTGCCTTCAAATTCTGACAATGTTTTTAGGATAGAACTTCTTACATTTATTTGTGAGCACTGAGTTTGTGTCTGTAGCGTGCTCCTGGAGTCTCTTGAAACCCCACATTTGCCTTCCTTTAAAAGCTTCAGATTCCCTATGGAATTGGTCAACAACTTCAGTGTGTTCAAATGAAACAGGTTTTGAGAGAGAGTTTATGTAAGAAGGTTTCCAAGTATTTGGAAATTCTGTGAATAGCTACTAGTTTTTGAAGTGGGTACTCTGTAAGTGTGAAATTCAGGACTTTCAGACAATAAATACAGCTGCATTTAAGACTGATTGCATACATATGTAAAAGCAGATTTGAATTTCATATTTCACATTGAAATAAACACAGGATATGCATTTACTTCATGATGAAATCATTTTAGTAGATGAAGGTATTGGACATCTAATTTATTCAGCTATTAGTTCCAATCTCCTGACTCCCACTCAGGCTTTTCTCATTTGCTCAGCTTTGCACCACCAGCTGTCTTGCTGAAACTTCGTTGTGGGTGTCCTGCTCCAGTCTACCATTGAAGTGAAACAAAAATCATATCTGACTTTATTACTGAACATTTGGATCAAAGTTAATAGAACCTGCTCTGGCATGTACAAAAATTCACTTATTTCAGCTACCAAGGTTCTCATTTGAGTTATTATCAAATTTTCCTTCTACTCTGTTTCCTTTAAGTGTTTAGCTTATTAATAAAATTTTCTGATTACTTTTTCACAATACTTTACCCATGTTTTCCCATCTATCAGGAAGATCATGGTTTGTGACTTGGCTGTCAGTTTTTTTGCTTATGGTGCAATTTTTTTCTTTTGGCTTCTTGTATTTTTTCTCCTGAAATATTATTGACCAAAAATCTGTGTCTTAGCCATGCACTTGCTGACATTACTGTTGTACTTTAGCTTTCCCTGGTGTTTTTTGGTTTTTTTTTTTTTTTGCCATGTTTAATGATTCTGGAACCCTGCATTGTGCTTTTCCCATGTCCTTTACAGCATCTGATTTTATTTCTTATGTTAAACACGCTACTTATAGGGAAGCAATAATTTCAAATTGGATGTGGGGAGTGGAAGGCATTTATTTAGGAAAAAAAAATTACTTTTGTCTTCTAAAATTTTTCCCTTGTGCTACTGCTGGAATTGCTTTCCTAAACAGTGTCCTTACAAGTTTCTTACAAGGTAGCTCAGTCTCCAAAACTAATCAAGTAAATAATTTTTCCAATGTAGATCTTTCTAAATTTTTGTGTTATATATTTCTAGCTGATCCTGAACAGAGTTTAACAAGCTTTAAAAACTGGCTTAGGAAGTAGATTGCATACACTGTAAAGCCATTTTAAAATGCAGATTAAAAAAATAATTCATTTTATTCATTTAAACCTCTATTTAAAATTCAGTAGTACATGCACTCTGTCTGTTTTAACTCACTAGAGAGAACTCTGTAACTTAGAGCAGAAAGTGATACCTGTATTGCCACAAGGTCAGACCCCTTGAACAGTTTCTCTGAACCATCTGACATTGCAGTCCTCTTGGGGAAGAAGGATAGTTGGTGTCTTACTTTTGCACAGCAGTCTGGAGTGAAAATGCACCATACATAAATGTTCAGCAACATATGTCTCTCTAATCTGTCTAGGTATTCATGCTCCACTCATCACCATGGCACATGACTGCCTAGCAACAGTTGCATAAAGTAATGGAAAAATTATATAAGCATGTTTGAGGACTGGTACTCTATTCCATTTTCCTTTCATGTACATCAGAACCTTGTAGGAAGTGTATATTTTATTATGTGGTGACTTATTTTTCTAATTTCTTTACCATTTTATTTTCCTAAACCCACTCCCATGAGCCATTAGCAACAGAAACCAGCACCTCCTAAAAAAGATTCAGCCCATTAGAGCACTCGAAAAGGAGTAGGCTTTCTGAAAATGAACAAAGGCATCTTGGGGAAAAAAGACAAAATGCATGAACTGCTGTAGTTAAATCTAAATGATCGCTGCATATGCTCAATAGCTGGAGTAAATTTTCATTCCCTATGAATTAGTTATTGGAAGATACCTACAACACAGAGTGAGCAAGGGTTAAAAGTGTAGCAACAAAGTCATTACATTCTTTCTGATGGTCATCTGTAAAGCTGACAATCAAGTGGAGTGTTAAAACTGTTGATGTTGGACACTTGGCTGTGTGGGCTCAGCTCCTGGAGGAGCTCTCACCTGTCATGTGGATCTGTGCATATGTGGATGCCTGTCTTCTAGGTGGTTTTTGAGGAGGGATTATTCTACATGAATTTTATCTACATGAGATCATATTTCATCCATTCTAAGAGACCATTTGAAATTTATCATGAGGCCAGGTATAATTTTATACATCATTACTTAATGAAAATTGTACATTCAAGTAATGTGAAGCTGTGTATTGAGATAGGATTTATTTACATGCCAAAAGTTCTTCTGAGTGGAGATGAAGTGAATTCTTAAAAATATTTTATTGTTTCTGATATTTTTTTTTTCAAACAGTGTGTCTGTACCAAAGGTGACTTAATCCTAATGGAAAAAAGAAGAGGGATAAAAATTCCAAGAGGAAGGCTAAGAAACCCCAAACAGTTGACTCTCTCAAAGTAGACTGTATGGTTTCTGATCAAGTAGAATTTTTTACTGGATTGCACATTTATTTTTCAATTCCACATGAAAAATTTTTTACTCAGTCTGGTGGTTTTTTTTGGTTTGTTGTTTTTTTTTTTTTTTGTTGTTGTTATTGTAAATTTTTGTTTGGGAATGGATGTCTATTTTTTAAATTTTTTTTGGTAGGGCTAGGAATTTTCCATATCAATTGTACTACATTTTATTGCCTTAATTTTTTTCTTTTTTTGCTTTCCTTCTGCCTATCTTTTTATTTACAATCATATCACAACATTTGATTCAAAAATATAATATAGTATTTCAAATATTTAAAGTTTTTGGTATTTGTATTTGTTTTTATTAAAATCCTGCAATTCTAAATCTTCTAAACATACTTGGGCATGAAGTAGGATCAGTAACTAAACGAGATTTAAACAGTCAGAAAGGCATTAATTATAATCTGTTATTTTCATTATGATTAGGTTGTATAGGGAGAATAATATATAATAATTTAAAATAAGGAAGGTGACTATAATTCTTGTGGTGAATCCAAATAAGTTTTTCTTATACTTACAATAAAATTAATAGAAATTACTCTATTAAATCTTTGTTTATTACATGACAGTAAAGGAAGCGGTTGATTGAAGTATTCCCTGTGGTTTGCAGTCCAGAACCTGCTGCATTGTAGTAGTACATGGGAACCAGAATGCAACTTTGACTGGAAATGAGATATAAACAAGAATAAAACTGCCATCACTGTGGGTAGTTACATGCAACAAAATCTTAAATCTTTTAATATCAGGGAAAATAATTTTGAATCTGTACACCCTATGTGAACTTGGCAGGGGCGGAATCTAAGGGTTATATAAGTAAAACAGAAAAAACTAGAAAAAATCAAGGACCTAAATCTGATTATCAGCTGTTATAGTCATCATAAGTTGTATAGAAATGAGTTTTTAAAACTCCAACAAAAACCAAGACTTTTCAAAATTTTTTTAAGTTTTAGTTTAAATACAGGCTCTTAACTGTGCTGAAGTGAGAAGGGCTCTGTAAACCTGATGGACTTTAGTTTGGGTTCAGATTGATCAGAGAGGAGATGCAAACAAGTTGTTTAGTTGTCATTTAAAAGCCATGAAAGTGTGAAATATTTGCTTTAGTACAAAGAGTACTTGGGGTGTTCTAGTGTTACAAACACTACAATTTCTATTCAAATGGGGTTCTTCACAATTTTTATGATGAAATGAAGTCAGTATGGTCCCTACAGTGCTGCCCTTAGCCACAACTGCCACACAGACATTTGGGAATGCAAAGATCCTCCAGTAAAGGGGTATGGAAGTACAGAATTCTGTTCCTCTCCATAGAATATTCTTAAACTCCCACGTTGTTTCTGTCTTAGAGGAAGGCTGTGCCTACAGTTGTGCTTTACTTTAAGGATTAGATGTAGAAATAGTAGTGATGCCCTTTGGTTTTTTCAGGTTTTTTTTTTTGTTTTCTTTTCTTTTTCTTTCTCTTTTACATAAAGGGCAGAACATAGAGGCAAAACCCCTCTGCATGGGGAATAGTGTACCAATAATTTAATTGAGCAATATTCTACAATATGTTGGAGTGTTTTCTCATCAGTCCAGAAAGCTGGCCCTTCCAGTTTTTAACACAAGTAAATAATAAATTAATCTGCATAGCTAAAGATGTCAACTGCAGTCAGCCATCTGCGCCCGTATTGCTGTTGCTCAGCAACTGTAATTTACTACTATGTGAGGCCATGTGATGTGGGACGGTGTTTGCTGGGCACTGGGCACGGCCCAGCCTTGCTCTCAGCACACAGCTTAATCCTCTCCATGGTTCCTCAGCACAGCACAGATGAACTTTGTTAACCTCTTCTTTGCTACTCTCTTGATTTGCAGTTAGATTTTTTGCCAATCAGTCACGTGTTTCTGGCATATTAAATCTCAGTGCAGGTGATGAAAGCAATGAGCATTTGTTGCGTTACTGCATGATGCAGTGCACTGAGTTGTGTTTAAAAGTCTTTTTCCTTCCTATGTGTGTGAGGCAGCTTAATCATATTCAAGGCTATAAAAACTAGATTTAGATATCCTGAGATACTGACATAAAAAAATTCTAAAGATTATGTTCACTATTTTGCTTTATGGTTCTAACTAGATAAGCTATAAAATAATAGTTCCCCAAACATTCATAATTCATATGCAAACTATAGATTTTTGTATTGGTAATTTAAGCAGAGTAGTGGAATATGTTTTAAGATTGTGATAAGATTGTGATAACTGCATTCATTCAGTAGTTTTTAGTAGCTTTAGAACAGCTAAGTAAGATTTTAAAATAGTTTTTCAATATGTCTAGTTAAAAAGTTTGCACCAGCATTGGTTTAGCATCAAGCTACAGAGCTTGTAACCATTGGTGTGGGATGGATACCCATGGACCATGCTGCTGACTAGAATCTAGTATCATGTTTGTGAGCATCTTGAGTCAGTGTTCCCTGGAAAACTCATACCTGAAAGGAAGGTAAATATGTATTTTGCAGTGATGATGTATTTGCCTGAAATGAGGATCAGTTGCATACTCTGTACAATTGTTAAGTATTTGGTTCAGTGTAATTACTTTGCATAGCTGAGAACTTATTCATGGAAGGATGGTGTAGAAGAAAAAACTTTGTCTCCAGTACTGCAAAAGCTTCTAGAAGACATTTTAACTTGTATGTTGACACACTAATTTAATTTGGTTTCTGGTAGTTAATTTTTTTTTGTTGTTCATAACAGGATTTTCTGATTTAGTTTCTTGTCTCAGAGTATTCTACCACACTGCACGAAGCTGCATAAAATCGTGTTCTTGAGCACTTTATTTTTCATGTTTCACTCATCATCTTGGCAAAAATGTCTGTTAAGAGCCAAATCTGAATTTGTCAGTGCTCTTTGAAATTGTCAGGGACCAAGTAAGTTACTGTGTTTTCAGACTAGAGACTGATTTTGTCAATAAAGCTTTGGAGCTGAGCAGTGTCAGCAGAGTCCATTTACATATCTGTGGTAATGTAAAGGGATGTTAATATTTTATATATATTTTAAGTTCCTTTTTATAGCAGCAAATGACTGTTCTAAATGAGAATGAGACCCATTCACTTGGAGTGCAGTTCTGTTCTGCAAAAGGACTGTTAACGTGGCTTCTGAGATCCACATTCATATTGTGTGCCAGTAATTTTTATATGACATATGTTCAGTCTGCAAGTCAAAATTTATATTTCATATACTTCTGGAATAATAGAATCAAGATAGATTCTCTTCCTCCCCTACATCATCTGCAGGGATAGAAATTAAGCATGCCAGGAAATGCACTTGCTGACAGCTTTCCTGTTGCTTTGGATGGGTATGTGTTGTTAGAACAAATCTCAACCATTTCTGAAAAAAGGAATAGACACAGGATTCTGTGTCTATTCACAGCCTTCAACTGTGTTGGCTTTGTTTGTGATGGGGAGAAGGACTGAACTACTGTTGCTGTTTGTTATTGGTGTCAACTGTTAGCTTGCCTTTTATTATGCATTCATAATTTATAGAATGTAGTGTTAAAATTTTCTTCAAAGTAATTCTCCATGGATGTTGCTAGTAAAATACTGAATAAGTTCATTTGGTGCTTCAAACTAGAAGAGTTGATGCTTTGATTGATGAATATATAAAATCCATTTTAATTTTTTGTTGTTCTGAGGGCATATAGTTTCTACAACAGTTAGAAAACAAAGCAGCAATTTTCTTTGCTCAGGAGTTGAAATCTGAACAAAACTGCTGCATGAAATCTGTCAAGTTTACTGTCCTAGTTATGGCATTTATTGGCATGGCTCTCAGAATGAAGAAAGTCACTTCCAGATGTCTTCTAGAGATAAGACCCAGCTCCCACCCCTATCTACTGGTGTAAAAAACAGACAGCTTGGCTTTCTTAGCATCAAAGAGGAATGTCCTTCACAGACAGGAAATACTAAAGCTCACAAGTTCTTCTAGAAGCTTTTGCTTTTTTAATCCCACATAAAAATATTAGAAGTGTGGAGAAAGAAGCTAAGAGGTCACAGAACTGCGGCCCAGGAACACCTTTAAGGACAGAGAAACATTAGTATTTTAGGTATCTGCAGCAGCAGTAAGTTTCATCTGTTATAATGTGTAAGAGCATCTGTATTTAATGGAAGCCTCCTCCTGTTAAAATTTAGGGGAAATCTCTAATTTTGGTAGAACAAACAGTCAAGTGTTTGACAGAAAACTGTATCACATAGCACATTTCATTTTGAACTCCTACTGTTCCAATCACAGGACTATAGTTTGTACAGTTTTGTATTTGTTTGAAGATGTGTGTAACCTATAATGATTTGAGCATTTTGGCACTTAATTCCTCCCACTAAAATGCATGGGAGGAATTTTATGTTTAAACCAGAAACATTTAAAAAAGAGCATAGTCAAGTTTAACTTTATGTACTTTTCATTTTAAAGTTCAGCTGTAGGAGCAGCAAATCTGGTTTTGGTTTTTGAGGCTTCAGTTTCATACCAAGAATACACATATGTATATGCATGTATATATATATATATTTAATAATAAAGAAAAATTAGTGGTCGAGGGCTAAGGTTTTGTCTTTTGCACAAGGTTGTTTTGAAATCTGTAGCATAAGAAGTAATGTTTGTTTGGACTCCAAGTGGGTAGTAGGATCGGACTGGACAAGCTGCAGGTTGAAGACAAATCTAAATGCTTATAATTTCAATTTGAATCAGGACACCTTGAATGTAAGAATTATTCAAACTACTCATTTTATAGCCCCATCAACCCTACAGCTACTTCATTTGAGGCCTTAAAGGTGTCATAATGACTTAAATTTAGATTTCCTGGAAGCTGAATGAGTGCAGGTATATGAGACCTGTTATTGCCATGGTGTCAAAAAGAAGCAGAATCAGTGAATCCCTACAGAAAGTGTGTTTTCCAAATATCTCTGAGAATCCTTTGGATAGGGAAAAATCCATTCCTTGCTTAGGACCATTAAAAAGGTCCTCACAGGATCGTGTCTTTCTCCACTGAAGCAGAGCCTACCTCCCTAATATAAGAAATCTAGTTACTTTGCCAAAGCCAGACAACTGTGACAGCCTGGTCTTTGATTACATTTAAGCCCTAGAAAACCCTTAAGGATTCATCCAGAAATGGTATTAGTATGTATCTAATTAAATTATATTACTAATATCTAGAATCAGGTAAGGGAAGTGTTCATTAAGCAAACAAAATGGGAGTTAAGCTAAGTGTAATCCTTGCTCAAGTCCTCATTTTATAATTCAAAGCAGAGTTTAAACATGTGTTCCAGGTTTTTTTAGTTGTTTTCACTTTTTAGCAGTCATTTGCTATATGGTTTGCAAGTAGAACACAGAATTGTTTAAACAATCTAAAAAAAATGTACTGAAAATGGAAGATAAGAGCAGCCTTATTATGAATGGAACTTTACAGCTGAGGCCAAAATTTGTCATCTCTTTCTGAAGCTGTTAGAAATGGTGAACTTATATTCCAGAGTGTGTGTTTATACCATGTGCATCAGAATAATTGAAATAACTGTGTTTTAGGGAGCTGCATCCAACTCTTAATTTTTGCTGCTGCAAAAATAAAAGGCTGGAATAGCACACCAAAGTAATGAATTCATTGCCTGAGTCCATCAGAGCTCTTTCCTTCCAGTGAGCTCTGATATTACACAGACAAAATCTTCCTTTGCATGTAGAACCTCTAGATTTGTTCCATGGTGTATAGTAGAGATTTCATAGCATCACAGAATCATTTATGTTGAAAAAGAACTCTGAGACCATTGAGACCTGAGTGAGAAACAGCATGCAGGAATGTTCACCCTTAAGGGAAAAGAGACTTGGGCTGTGTGTTCTCCTACTTGTGGTTCTGTCTGTTGCAGTGGTGTGTGTAAATGCTGTAGCTGGCACCCTGTGTTTCACACAAAGACTAAAGAACAGGAGAAGAGCTGCAGGTGACCTGCTTAAATATCTGCTTGCAGGTAGAGGCCCATGGGACTCTGTACCATATTGAATGGCATTTTTGCTGCCTATAATGTTTCTGCTAGTGATGGAAAGTGTGGAAAGTAACACGTGACCAGGTTTTAGGCAATTTGATCCTTTCTCAGATGGTGAAGCTGGGCTTTTCTGTCTTACCAGAAATATGGTTTCCCCCTCATGTAATACTCCTTCGGAATGATAAAAAAATGTTTTCAAGTTTGAGGAACTATAATTGATGAGAAACATGAGTAAATACATTATTTGCATTATTCCTTCTCCTCTGTGTGAAAAGAGGGGCCTATCGTCTACAGAGGTATAGTAATTATCCTGAAAACTTCTAATAACAAAAGAATTTTGGGAAACCTAATTATGGCTCTTGAAGTACCATCAGGGCTCAGGCAAAGCTCCTCACTGATTTTGGATAAGCACTTGCCCCCAGAAACTGGTGGTAATTCTTAGGTCTGTGTTATACACCTCCGTGGCTAATTCATTGGATACATATGAACTGCCAATACCTGTGATCTGTAATTTAAACCATTAGCAAAAGCACAGGCTGTATTAAGAGCTTCATAGATGTATGCTTAAAGATAATTATGCATTTACTGTGTTTTAATTCTGATTATTGTTTTCTGTCAGCACACTCGATGTGTTTAACTATTTTAGCAGTATTTGTCATTATTCTGGCAAATCATTACGGTAAATGAATCACTGGGTCCCATGAAATTCCAATGAATTTTTTTTATTCTGTGGGGTTTTTATCCTCCAATATTCAGCTGTATATAAATTGAATGTGAAGCTATTAGAATCATGGGCTCAGTGATAGCTTGACTCACAGTGATGTGGAGAAGAATGAAAATAATCAGCTGTGCCTGTTAATTGCAAAACATTTTTTGTAATATTTTTCCCTTTTTACACAGAAGTTTAAAATATTGGAGCAAGTCCTACATTAGAATAACTTATTGTTATGCTTATTTTATTAACTTTGTCTTATCTTAATTATAATTGCCTTTATTTTTTTCAGATCAGCGAGTGGCTCTGTTTAAACTGCCAGGTGCAAAGAACATTAGGAGGTGACTTAGCACCAGGTCTTGGTCCTGGGCCACAGCCACCTGCACCCAAACAGAAGACACCCATTCCACCTTCAACAGCCAAACCATCTCCCCAGCCACAGCCTGTTCAAAAGAAAGATGTAACTCCAAAACCTGATCCTTCACAGTTAGCAGATTCGAAGAAACCTCCGCCACAAAAAAAGCAAACACCCTTGCCTGGGTCTCCTCCTGTAAAATCAAAACAGCCCCGTGCAGAGCCCACTGATACCTCCCAGCAAATAGATGCCACTCCAAAATCTGATCAGGTCAAGCCAATGCAGGCTGAAGAAAAGCAAAAACAAGCCAGTGTTCAGAAGCCTGCAGCAGACACTGTATCTACCTCTGCTGCACCAGAGCAGAAGCAGGACTTGGCAGGCCCCAGACCACCAACTCAACAGAAAGTGACAGACTCCCCAAAGCCTGAGCTTGCAAAGCCATCACAGGACACACATCCAGCTGGGGATAAACCAGATTCCAAACCTGTTCCACAAGTGTCCCGGCAGAAGTCAGACCCCAAGCTTGCATCTCAGCCTGGGGCTAGAGCAGATGCTAAAGCTCCAAAGCCTGTTGAGCCAACACAAACAAAAGATGATCTTAAAAAGTTACCAACAAAACCAGCCCCAAAGCCTGATACAAAACCAGCTCCCAAGGGGCCACAAGCAGGGGCAGGACCCAAGCCAGTGCCAGCACAGCCGGCACCTCAGCCCCAGCCACCTCAGAAAACTCCTGAGCAGTCGAGGCGTTTCAGCCTTAACCTGGGGGGCATCACTGATGCCCCTAAGCCTCAGCCTACAACACCACAAGAAACAGTTACTGGGAAACTCTTTGGATTTGGAGCTTCATTCTTCAGCCAGGCCTCAAATTTGATTTCCACAGCGGGTCAGACAGGTTCTCAGACATCGGGCCCCCCTCCGCCTGGTCCTGCAGCAAAGCAGCCCCAGCCTCCAACACAGCCTCCAGCCCTTCAAGCAGCCCCCAAAGAGCCTAGTCAGGCACAGCCTCTTCCAAAAGCTGTTCCTGTAAAGAAAGAAGCCAAGCCTCTTACAGCTGAAAAATCAGAGCCGTCAAAAGTGGATAGTGTTTTAACTAAAGGATCTGATTTGGAAAAGAAACCTGGTTTGGCTAAAGATAGCAAGCCTCAGGCTGCTGAAGCTAGGAAACCTGATGGGCTGTTGGAACCAGAGAAAGCTAGCCAACCTGAAATGTCTTGTCCCCTTTGTAAAACTGGACTAAATATTGGTTCTAAGGATCCTCCCAACTTTAATACCTGTACCGAGTGCAAGAAAGTCGTGTGCAATCTCTGTGGATTTAACCCAATGCCACACATAGCTGAGGTAAGGTGATGGAATCTGTATTAACCCTGTATTCCTACCTACAGGCTCTCTGTGCTGTGAAGACACAAATGGCTGGATTTTAGCTATTGAATTGTTAAGAAATTTTCTTGAGCATTTCATCATCTGAAATCTTTTAAAATTAAGTATCTGTGTTGTATGAAACTTAGTCACTTGTCAGATAGTACTTCTGGTGAATTTTTGGCATATTAAGGAGGTCTGGTAGAGGTGGTTGCTAAGGCTTTGAGACATAAGCAGATATGTTTATGAACTCCTTTGAAACTGGTGCTACTATGACACAGCAAACTATTGTACTTTCAATCTGTTTAAGGCTTTTTCTTACACTTCAGCATTGTCTCCTAATGTGTGCTTCTTTAACCAATGCCTTCGATTGAAAAAACTGTTGAATGAAGAAATGTGTTAATGGTAATTATTGCCCTTCCCTCCTGTTTAATGCATCCCTAAATTTATTCCATTAATCTCATTCTGGCTTTGGAGTTTTTGCATATGCTGATGCATTCATTAGGGAGGTTGAAGTTTGAGTGATACCTGTGTGGTGAAAGATGTAATTTTTTGGCAAGAACAATACAAGGCTCACAAAGTTACTTCATTTATCAGAGACTGTCAGTTTGAATGTGCTTTTTCTGTGATTGCCTGAGACAGCTACTCATATTTAAAAGAATTACATAACTTATTTTCAACAGTTTCCTCATTGCATGCTTTTATCTGCTTCCTTTTGTTTTTTGACCAGGGGATTGGAAACTTTATACTAGCTTAATGGGAAGGTGGAGGCACATCTTATTTGCCCTATGAATTTGGCAAGTTTAATTCAACAGAAGCAGACCACCTAAAAATACTTGTGAGCAGTTGAAATGTTTAAGTTGCTCTGCGCAGCACATGAGGACTGGGCTGTTGGTGCTCTGCCTTTGAAATCTGAATGAATAAATGACAAATGACTGCCAGGGTTAAAGGATATCACATCTCAGTCTTAAGATGAGAATAAATGTGGGAAGAAATAGCATATTGCAGGAAAAATATTGCTTATTATGTTTTCATATGTCTTTCTTTGTGTATTATTTTCTGGAATATTCTATCATTTGAGAGGTCTTTTTCCTAATATAATAAGCACATTTTATCCATCATGTGAGTATGTTGTCTAATGTATTTGTGGTCATTTAGGTCAGAAAGAGGGGTCTGAAAATGCAGGAAGATTGATCAGTGATTGAAAATTGGGATTCAGTTGATTTTTAATGTTTTTTATGAACGTAATACTGTCAAACCCACATACTTCATCATTGTCCAATGCTAAGTATACATACTTTTATGAATTTAATTTTGAAAAATGGTTAAGGCCTTTTCTACTATGCATTCACAGAGTATTATGGAAACAAGATGTGTCAGTTCTGGTGAAATATTGCTCAAATGATAGCTGTGCAAGTCCCAGTGCATGACTTCAGAGTTGACTTAGTTGTGATGGTGTGGGACTGCCTTGTGGTGTGCAGATATTTTACCTTGATTTCTTCATGTTAACATGAGAAGGCTGGTACTCTGTTTCAGTTTTTCTGTTTCACTGTTTTCTTAGAAGATTCCCTCTGTTTCTGCTCTTTAGAATATCCAGAGCTTGAAATACAAGTTATTTTCTTTATTCTGACTTCCTCATACTTAGCTTTGTTTCTCTTTTGGCTCCTGCTTCTTCTTCCTTGTACTACACATTTTCACCTCTGTTCACGTTTTCTGTCTTGCCTTTTTTTCCACTCAGTTTTGCTAGAAAGTGGCAATGTACTTTTCCTTCACAATAGGAGATGGTTTGCTTGGATGAGAGCATCCTGACTTTCCTTTTCATAAAGATTGGACAGACAGAACAGGGACCTCATAGTTTCATCTCCCAGATGTGCTGTGTAAATAACGTATTTATGGTCAGATAGCAATTCTGTCTCTGGATGCTTTTACATGACAGTAACATGATGGTGAACAAATAGTTTATTGTCACTTGCATACTGTATTCATCCACCAAATTCTTCTAATGTGTTCACTACTGTCTTGGAGGTTTTATTTACTTGTCTCTTTCCTTGGGGGTTAGGAAGGAGAAATAGAAGTGCTTTTTAAAATTGGTCTTTCTGGTGGTTTTCTACCTAATTCTTTAATTCCTATGCTGTGCATTCAGAGAAAAAATTTAATTCCAGAAGCTACATGTCTTCTTGGCCCCAGAAGTGATTTTGGATGAACAAACATACTGCATCTTAAACATAATCTTAGTTTTTCTATGGGCCTGCAGATTTATCACAGTTATTCTGACAGCTGCTTATGTGTTGTCTACATTTTGTTCCCTCAATAATGGCTGAAAATGAGAGGTGTTTTATTGACTGAGTGATGGCTGAACCCTTGTTGCCAACAAAGCTTGTATTAGGCTGTGTCATAAGGATCAGTCCAATGGAACAGGGAAACCAGTGTTTCATTGTCAAATGAAGAGGAGCATCTAAACCCCAGGGGCACTTCTACCTTAAGATCTCTCAGCAGGGAATTTTTTCCAGCCAACGTGCTGCTGTACTGCAAACAGGGCTGAGAGTACTTTTAAGGGAAGAAAGTGCTTTCTTACAGTGGCAGTTATTTTTTCTTGCCTGTATGTGACAGAAATAACTTTCAAAAAACTCTCTAAGCTGCTGCAAACAGTCAGTCCTCTAATAACCCCTCTACTGCAGAAAATATAACTAGACTCTTACCTAGTCAAAATCAACAATATGCTATTTACTTCAATGAAATTGTTTTGATTTGTGCAAGCAGAGAATTAAGCTAGACTACTTTTTCTTAAAATGCACTGATTTTTGTTTTTCTCCCTGATTTGTTGATACAACACTCAAACAGTGATTTACTTAAATGGTAATTTATCCATGATGCAAACAGCCACAAATGATTAAATAAATGACACTTGATAGATTTCAGAGACCCACAGGACCATGGGAGCCCTAGTGCATTAGCAGACTCCTTATTCTGCCATTTGCTCAATGGGGAGGAGAGCTGTTTACCAGCTCTGTAATTAGCTTTCCAGCTCAGGTAGTTGGAAGCAGTTCTATTTTTAGCAACAAAGCACAAGATCACAACTGCTGAAGCCAGAAATGAAATGTGTGGCAACGACCATTTTGTGCATTTAAAACTCAGTGAACTGTTCAGAATATTGAGCAGGAGCGAAGATGGTTGTCTATAATGTAATTTAGTATGTTGAGGTCAGGAATGTAGAACCTGTGATAAATTAATGCAGTAATAAAATGTTAAAAAAAACCGGTGTTTTAAAAGCTAAACTAAGGGAAAATAAGATAATCCAGATTTTTAGATTCTATGTGGGTAATATAAAGGATAACATCTTAATAGAATCACGTTTTGAACAGAAAGAAGTGAAAATATGAAGTGTGTATATGTGACCGCACTAATGGATTTAATCTAATAGAACTGCCAGGAGAACAACAGAAGCACTTTTTAATCTACTGATAGCTATACAATTACCTGGAAAGGCACTGGGAAGTAAAGAATGCTCTATGTGTGAAATAAATTACTGGTGCTACAGAGAGGAGAGAAATATTTTGAATGATGGAGAAGGACAGGGAGAACTGGGGAAGGGCAGAAGAGACATCATCTCTGACTTGGTAAGGATTTGTTGTTTGAAAAAGATGTAATCTGTTAGAGATGTGATCAGAATACAGAATATAAACAATTTTAGAGTGATATTTGTTAGTATGTTTATAATGGCACATGTAGTTTGTATGAAATTGTTTTGCATTGGTGGATATCATGACAGGAATCTATAAAGCTTGATGGTTTCTGGCCAATCTATATATTCTTATATAGATATATATTTATAAATAGATGTATAACTTGCCAAAAGAATTTACATGTTTTTCTAGTAACTCGTTTTACCACTCCTACTTATTAGACCTAACTAAATAAATAATTTTTCTTGTCACCACAGACTATAAAGAGAAGGAAAAGCAAAAATATAAATGATTTTTTTTTAAAAAGTAAACACAGTGCTATCATTAAACTCTATATTAAAACCAGGTGAAAAATTGGTACCTTGCTGTTCAATATTAACTTATAGAAGTAGCAGGAAATAGCATTTTGGAACTGATATAAATCTCTCTGGATATGAAGGGAGCGATTTTGTGGTGGCATGGTGTCATGTACCTGGATACATCTTGGGTTTTTCTACCTCCTCCCAAAATCCTGCAAAAAGGGTACTGGCATGGGTGAGCACCCAGTGTAAATAATTCTGCTAGATTCTGTTTTTCCAAGACTTCACTGATATGTCAAGTGGAGTGGTGGCCTGGGCAAGTGTGCCCTTACACTCAAGCTTCAAAAGTAGGCTTTTGAAGACTTTTCCCCACATCTGGAAGAAGTGAATCAGACCCTGCTACTGAATGCCCAAATGTGCCTTGGACTTCTTAAAAAAAGTGTGCAGCAACATAATAAAGTAATCCATGTATAATTCTAATGAAAATTCCTAATATAGTGTACTGCACCATCTGAGGTGACACCCACTGCCTATCTTTAATTAATTAACAGCTCTGTACTGTCATGTATTTCCTACTTAAAAAAGCTCAGACCTCTCTGCAAACTGGCAGGTTCAGCTCCTGTAAGAAGCTCCTATCTTCTCTCTTATGTTTGGTGATGAGTTGTTTTGGAAACAGATGGTGTCTGGGAAACCCAGTGAAGAAGAATTTGCACTAAAGAGACAAAGAGGAAAACAATCACTCCTTTCAGCTGCATAATTTATCTTCTCTGCTTCTTCCCTCTCCCTTTGAAGAACCTTTTAAAATTTTGATTGTAAGAAATTGAATGCTATTACTGTTTAATAAAGTAACTAAATAATACAGAACATAATAGGCTAGTACAATGTACTCCCTAACATTTATGGAAATTTTATCCATTAAATGATAATTCTTTATAATTGAGAAAATATTAAAACTGCTGCTAATTATTACTTTGAAAGATAAAATCTGGTATTGAAAAACAGAGTGGATGTTAGATGATTTAAAAAAACACTATATTTCTTGACTGTCAGAATGAAATTAATCTCACTCCAAATTAGGTATCTTACTTTTCTGTTTAACTTATTCAACATACGTGACAGAGATATATATTAAATTGGAAATATTTTTCATAGCAGAATGATTCATCTCTTCAATTTTTCCTATAAAGTACATATATTGTGTATGTACAGAATAGAAGGGCTGATATGACTCTTTGATGGACGATTTAGTCAAAATTAAACACAGAGAAATATTTTTTTAAAAATGCCTGAATTCGCTTTTTAAATAAGAGTGAAGAGCTTAAGCTTCACCAACAAAGTTAGATTTCTGTTTCACATTTGCAGAGGTATTTAAATGCTTAAAGACAGACAGATACTTGTAAGGATGTTAGGAGCTCATGTCCTTCTCTGATGCCTCAGCTAAACTGAAAAACCCAGCTTTGACATGATGATTTTACAGAAGTCATCTAAACCAAAAAACAAAAAAACCCCCAGCTTTGACATGATGTTTTTACAGAAGTCTGAACTTCTGTCTTTTGCACATGGCTTGAGCTGTTCCTTTGGAGCAGAGTCTAGTTTCTGTTTAACCCCCTTTGAAGTCCAGACATGGAAACCTCTTGTGTGGTCTGATTTTGATGTGTCTTTGAGAATAGTTCAACCAGAGGCAGTACTGCTGCATTAAGCATACCAGCTACAGCTACTTTAATAATGAATAACAATAATTAAGCCTGCTCATGGTCGAGTGTGATGTGGTGGGGGCTTGTCAAGTTGATTTCTTCATCAATGGTATTATATGCAAAATACAGATCTGCAAATAGACATGTGACTCTCATCCTCAGGCCTGTTGCTGCCGTGGTACAAGCCAAGCTTCTTGTCTCCCAATTTCCTGCAAGACCCCATGAGTCTGCACCCAGCTTTCAACAAAGTGAACCACTGCATCCCGTTAACCTATTCAGTACATGTCCTGTGATGGTTTTGTTTGAATTCCCCATCACTGTAGAGGAAAATGAAAACATCTTTGTGTTCTCACAGCTTTCTCTGAACAGGTGTCTTTCAGTTCAGTAGGGCTGCTTAGTCCAGAGCATATTATACACTAATGCAGTTTCATTTTTTGGCAGTCAGGTTTTGCTGGTTATTTCTGAATGTGATCTTGGGATGATATTTGAAAGCAAGGCATCTTAGATCTCTGTGGTAATTAGTCAAGGCATGAGTTACAAGATTGCATTCTTGTTGATTTTTCTTTTCAGTATTTATGACCATAAAATTAGGTTTTGTTTTTTCCCCCTGAAATTAAATTCAAGGAGTGAAGATCGGTCTTATTGCTCAAAGTAATATTGTGACCTTTGGAAGGACTATTACCATGTTTAATTGCCTGCTATTTGTTTCTTTTATTCTAGTCTCTAAAAGTTTCCAAATTACCTCTCTGAACAAGAACTCCATTGAAAACAACAATGAGATATAGCCATAAAGCCATGTAAGGCCAGATGGCTTTTATTAATGTTGGAAATAGCCACTGATGGTGTGAAATCCAAAGGGATGTCTACAGCAGCACTGCTGCTGGCACACACAGCTTCTGTCTATCAGGCTGTTTTTCATCCACTTGGAATTAATTTGCAATGAGTTCTTTCCTTATTTATTCCATCTCAGATGCCTTTGCATTTTTGAAAGATAAAATGCTGAGGTGAGTGATTAATCCAGAGCTTTCAATGTTGATTTCTGTGTGTGGCTTGCTTTTCTCCTGTGCAGATAGTTTATAGACTAGAGTATTAGAGACAGTCAAGCCAGAGTCACAAATCTAAAACAGATTATCAGGAAAATTACTGACCTGGCCTTGAGCCAGGTGATTTTCTTCTCTGTTACTTCATTAGAAATTTGGTTGGTGTCCCATTATTGAATGAGGAAGAAGTCTTTTGAAAGCTAAGCTAGTATTAACTTTGCAGTTGAATTTTAGATTTGAAGTTTGAATATTTCCACTCAACTTTATAATAGTAATTTTAAAAGAATTTATTTATTGAGATAAAGGTATTTCATGTTTTTTCTTTTTCATTACAGTATAATATGTTTTTAACATAATACGTTCATGCTTTATTGAGAAACAAAAATGCTTACTTCAGGGATTTTACATATTGATGTGAGTTTTAGTTAATGTCACTGTAAGACCCAGTGATCCATTTCCAGATGATTTTTAAGCAAACAGACAAAATCTAATGTATGTTAAGTGCCTCAATTTTTTTATTTTTTTTTTTTTGGGTGCCCAGGTAAGACATTACATGCTATCTGATCACATTAATGATATGTGGAGACCCTGTCATGAGTTGTGTGACCATAGATATACAAAACATTTAGCTTTTTGTAAGAACCCTCACATAGTTTTGGTGTTCTGATAGATTCCCTAATAGGAAGGAGCTTAAAATTAATTTTTTTTTTTGATATTCCAGGAATTTGAAGAGCTGAAGCTCTTCCAAGGAACAAATGCTATAATAGCATTTTGAAAAATATCTGAGGATTGTATATATCTGAAACCAGGATATTTTCCCCTGAATATTTGTCACTGTGATTGACTGTAGTAGGGCATATAGATATTGTAATATTTAATAAAATTCTGAGAAGACAGTATACTGTTAATTTAAATATTAGCATACATTTTGTGTTCTCATTTCTTGAAAAACAAGGCTATTTATGTTAAAGAAATTAACATAAATTAAGCTCAAATTCCAGCATATGTTAAAAATTTCATGTCATGTTTCTGCTGACCAAAAGCTGAATGTTGTGACACCACAACACACACACCAGCATGTTAGTAAAGAAAGGTCAATGTTTCACACAAAGAAATTCTGTAAAATCCCTTGTTTGCCACTATCGTGGGTGATTTTAAACTTAATGGGATAGCATGAGCATAATCAATGTAATTTTGCAACTAATTATAACTGTTTGCAAGAAGTGTGACCAGCTGTAAAAATAAAAATTCAGATGTAAAAGAAAAGATTAAATGAGCAAGAGGGGACATTTACCTGATTCCTGTTTGTATTCTACACATTAATATTTTTCCCTGAGTAATGAAAAGATTGTGTCATTTAAGGAGACAGCAGTCAGTAATTATTTTTAGTTTTGCTGAAATGCATATAGTTCAGTGGACCAGAATGAGAACAAATGTGACTTTAGATTTAATGCTATTTATCTATTAAATTGATTTCTGCAGTATTACTAAGAGTAAGGATGGAGGCTGAGGGGAACCTAAGCCATTATATAGTAGTGGAAAGATGATTAGATTCATGCCAATAAGCTGCTGGAGATGCTGTCTAGCAGCATTTGAAACAGGAGGTCACAGACTGATGTTGAAGAGGGGGATTAGCTGCTGCTGAACTATTCAGGCTGAATTTTGCACAAAATTCTCTTGAGTTGGGGAGGAGGGGTGAAAATATATATTTTTGCATCACTAGAAAAAAAATGTAAGAGCCAGTAGGCTGTATCAGACTGTAACACTCTTTGAGAAGAATGGTGAGGTGTATTAGCTTTCCTTCTGTGTTTTGGAGGTTAATGAAATTACTCAGAAAGTGAGGTAACTTAGGCTTCTAAGGACAAGACTGAAAGACCATCTGGTGGTCTTCTGTTTTTAGTATTTCTAGGTTAGTAAATTTCTTTGTTGTTGTTGTATTTTATTTTTGTTTTTCCTCTTTTTTTTTTACTTAGCAAACAGCCTTCACATTGGAAATGGTCCAGCTGTCATGTACAGAGATTAGAAATTGAACATATGAAATCTTGTCCTTATGTGTACTATTTTAATGCATGTATTTCATTTTCCAGTTACTTTTTGTAGTTACCGTAATAATTTTGCTAAAGACTCCAGATATATTTATAATATTTTAATTTTTTGGAGGGATTTCTGACCACTGTCCTGAAATCCAAAAGGAGTATACTGTGATTTTTTTATTTGGTTTTGCAATGGCATTCCCATAATTGCTGAAGATGTTGACATAACTCTGGTCCTCAACATTATTTGTCAATACAAAAGACTGATTTTTTTAAAGTATCACTTCTGTAATTGATCTTAAGTTTTGTATCTTCCCTTTTATATGATAAGAAGAAGATGTATTTCTTTCTGATTGATGACAAACTCTTAGCTATTGTCTTCAGAATACTAGTTAGTAACTACATTTTTGTACATTTAGAGCATGATATTAGAACCTTTACTGTCTAGATAAGCTGTCAGATATGCCTGTTCCTCACCCTCCCCCAAACCCTCCCCAAACAAACCAATCAGCTCTTAAATATCTACATAAGTATTATTCTCCCACAGCTATTCAATGGAATTTTTACTGAAACTCTGAACTCTGACATAGTACAAGAGAACCAGCCTGGGCACATACCAAGCTTCAGATGCTCTCTTCTCTCTTTTGAATTACAGTAGGAAAAAGACTGGAAGATTTGAAATACCTGTTATTAAATATTTTTTGTTTTGAAATATGCACTAAATATTTTGTTTGCTCAGAAGTCATCTGACACTGAATATTGGCTAAAACAGTAAAGTTTAAACATATTCTACTTCTGGCTCTTATTTTTTGGTGTTTCTTAGGAGAGGTTTCTATTTTTCTTTTAAAGTCAGAAGAGGACATTGGATTAAAGTCTCAGCACTGTCTCTAAAAGTATTTTGAATTTTTGTAAAGTTTAGCTTTAACAATAGAAAGGGAAAAACTCAAAACCAAACTTTGCTTAGATTTTTTTTTTTTTCCCCATGTTTCTATTTTACTGGGAAGCCAAGAACTACACAAACTCTTCCACCAGTACAGAGTACAGGGGAATAATCACCTCCCTAGTCCTGATAGCTATGCTCATAATTAAGACAACCCAGGATGCTGTAAGTATTTATGCATGGCTTTTTCTCAATGCCTCCTCTCCTTTTCATAGCATGCTCAAGGCCACAGAGTACATGTGTGGTGTCTTCCAGCACCATGGCAGCAGGGGGAAGTGAAGCACTTTGCTGTAAACACAACTTACACATATTATTGAAAGTTATGAGGTTCAGAGGAAGGAAGCAGTCCATAATCAGTCCATGCTAATGAATACTAACTTTAAACTGGCCATTAGTCACTGTGCATCAGTGAACTTCCCACAGTGGTTCTATAAAGTGCAAATTTTGCATAACTGATATATCTACAAAATATTCTCTCTATTGGAAGGGAGAAGGACTCTGCAGAGAGACTTGTAATGGTTGGATGGATGGGCAAAGTCGAACAGGATGAAGTTTAGTAAGTCCAAGTGCTGAGTCCTGCATTTTGGTCACAATAACCCCCTGCAGCATTACAGGCTGGGGATGGTGTG